>NC_141607.1:35281386-35435040 GCF_047967505.1 Dipteris shenzhenensis
CAACTTCAAATAACACAATACAAATTCAATGAAGGTATTGAGACATTATTGACAATATTTAAAAAGCCAAACATGGAAAATTTGGCAATATTATATTTGTACAAATCAATAAAGGCAAGCATAGAGACACTTATTTGAGCAATCCAACTAGTGCAAAATAAACCCACACACTAACACTTGCATTTCAAGAGACTTCAACATTGACTTTAAGAACAAGTCGATGATAGACAAATCCTAACTTGAAAGATTCATGTGTGACCACAACATGGAAACAACTCATTAATGTGCCCACTACAATCTATGGATCAACTCTGGTCCACATGTAGATGAACAAACATCAACATGACCAACATAAACTACATTTATTGGTTAGATCATTCCCTACAATATACTCAAATTGATAACATAAACTCCACATAAAAATCCACTCCAATGAATTATCTCATAAAACATTTAAGGGTAGGCCTCATGAATAAAATTCATATTTTTGTAACTACAATTTTGTCCTCCTTTAATAAAGGATATTTTTTTCTCGCCAAAAAAAAAAGGATGAATGACTTTTGTCATTCAAAAGGCCAGCCCAAAATGTAAAATCCCAACAATGACACATGCAAATGACTTTGGTTGAAGCTGAAAGCTGAATTGAGAATCTTGGGTTGAAGCAACTCTATGCAACAATGAAGTGATATCCTACTAGTGTTATAAAGTTAATTATGGGGAGCTCTAACATATTGAGTCCTAATCACTGGAGACCACTTTTAGCTTACAAGATAATTGCAAAGTTACTAGCCAACATGATTAAGTATATCTTGGGGAGAATCCATCCTACTTAGTATGGGTTTGACATTAGAAGGAATATTCATAAAGTAGTCCTAAATGCATTACTGGTAGTCGATTATGTTGTAACATAAAATGAAAGATTGATGATGCTCAATCTAGACCTAGAAAACGCCTATGATAGAGTGAGCTAGAATTTTATTTTGAGAACTATGGATGTATTGGGTTTTGGAAAGGGCTTTTGCAGACTAACGAATATGATTTTCTCAAATGCCTGGGCTAAGATCTCCTTAAATAGCTATTTTTATCAAACCTTTAAGTTAGGTCTCGTAAGGCAAGGATGCCCTTTGGCACCACTAATTTTTGCAATAGTGACAGAACCATTGTTATGTCAGATAGACTATAACATGAACTTGGGGAGGATAAGAGGTATGCAACTGTCGGATGGATCCACTTATTGCTCGTAGTTCTTTGCAGATGATAACACCAACCTTTTGGTTGGAACATAAGAAAATGTGGAGAATTTTATGATGGTTGATGAATTTGCAAAATTGTCTTACTCAAAGGTTAATAATGATAAGACTATGGCTTTATGGTTGGGATGGGATGAGAAACCTAGATGGATAGCAAGATACCAGTTCAAATGGGTTCCCTCAGGACAAATCTATAGATATCTTGGATGCCTTGTGGGAATAGGAGTCTTGCTTAGAAGTAAGTTCGAATGGTGTCTTAAAAGATTAGCACTAATTTTGAGAAATGGTCTAGAAAAATGCTCTCTTTGGCTGGAAAAATAACAATTGCGAAACACATACTGGAATCTATCATGGTATATGTGCTTTCAATTCTGCCATTTTCGAGTTTATGTTTTCCAACTTTATATGGAAGGGTAGTTGGCATGCTTTAGAGTGGGATTTGATATCTACACCCAAAGAGTACGGTGGTCTTGGATTGAGGAAGATGAAAGAGAAGAATGATACCTTATATCGATACTACAGTTAGGAAGTGATCAACCATGGGCAAAAATTGCAAGAAAACTAGTATGTTTAAATGCACCCAAAGGCATTGATGAGCCTTGGCAAGATGTGATTTTGTCAGACTTCCCAATCAAAATTCCACAGTCTGAATTTCTTTCAAGCATGGTTCGAGTTTGGAAAACTAGGTCACAGGGATGTGGGCTGAGATTATATATTTGTATGGAGATGCTTCACTTGGTAGATCTCTTTGGCTAATAATTGGGCATACAATGGAGGAATAGCCATGCTGCACAACACCCAAGAGTTGTAGTAAGACTCTTTAGGAAAGGGTTAAAAACTTTCAGATAGATGTGGGACCCACGCATTTGTAAGTGGATTGATATTGAGGTGATTGCTTGGGATTATCAGTTATCAAGGGCCAAGAGGAGAATTGTATAGTTGCAGTTGAATAGTTTGGCCAACCAACCATATCTATAGAAGTAATAATGGTTACAAAGGATTCATATGGAAAGCGGGCAAACCCTTTTCGAAGCTTACTCTAAAAGACTTTAAAGAAGCTCTAATGATCTCGATCTAGACTTAGCAAGGGAGTAATGGAAAATTCAGGTTCCCTTTGACAAAAACCCAATGTGGGATAAGAGGATACAGAGGGGCTTGAATGCGACCCCATCATTCAAACTGAATTTACTTTTGTGGAGAGTAATAATTGGAAAATTTCATGTCAAGGCTAGAATAGCCGAGTGGAATCGCAAAGTGTCATCTCTTTGTCCTTTGTTTGATAGGTTCAAAGAAACTCACCTTCACATCCTATAGGAATGCATGTTAATCTGGAGAATTTGGTGGGAAACAACTAACAGGTTGAACAAATGCCATGTTCCCATTAAGCCAAGCTAGGAGATGGCTCTGCTAGGAGATAAAAGGAACTTGAATGAGATGACATACGAGATATGGAAACTTATAAGAGCTCTTATAATATGGCACATTTGGAATTTCAGGAACAAGGTGCTTTTTAGGATAACTCGAATAGTTAAGATGTCAATTGATGAGATTTGTGTGGATATAAAGAGATCACGTCAGTACTTTGGAAGAAAACATGAGGCATTCCAGATTGTGAGCCAGCTCTTGGAATAGAAGCTTTTGTCTCCTTTGAAGACATATAGTTTCCTTATATGTACTTTTTTCTTCTGTTTTGGACTTAATAAACACTTTGAAGTTTTGGCATGTTTAAAAAATTAACGACAAAGCGATATCCCATTGCCATTGCCCCAATTCTCTCTCTCTCTCTCTCTCTCTCTCTCTCTCTCTCTCTCTCTCTCTCTCTCTCTCTCTCTCTCTCGCTATGCTACTGTCTCGCAAGATAGCGAGGCTAAATCTTTGCAAGAGTGCCAGGAGCAAGGCAAAAGCGAATTTCGTGTAAGCTGAACATAAGGACAATTCGAGAGTATGGAATTCAAATAGAAAGGTATGACATGGACCCCTCCTGTCAAGGAGAAATCATCACTCAACAAGTTGAATAGAATTCATCAGGCTTGCCCGGAAGAATAGCAGCGGTGGACAGCCAATCACCTGTTTGCATGCGTCCAAAAATAAACTAAACTACCCCTCGAACGCGGCCACCCGGCCAACCACAATTAGAAGGTTTATCATCTTTGGCCAACGAAAATGATTACTATAGCCTGTCCCTTGCGCAGGCCAAAAATCAAAATGCTAATTTCTAAAACATGTATTTTTCTCATCTCCAACTAGAACCTCCAATTAGACCTTCCCATGAGGGAAACCCAATTACAAATGGAATTTCGAGTCTTAACCCACGAACCATTAGACCATCCCATGAGCAAAGGCCAATTACAAATGGAATTTCGCTTCTTAACCGAAGAACCATTAATAATAAGGCCATGCCAGGGTAGGCCAAACAAAAACTAATTAAATGGTTTTTGCGTGGATGGTGGGGGGGAGTTTTATAATAAGAGGCCTTTCCTAGAACTAGAATGGTGGCATTTTTGTTTGTTGGTCTTTGTAAGTATCAACAGACTTTGCTTTATACAAACTATTAAGACTCACATTCACTTGTTGCTTGGAAGACAAGCAGTCCCTTCCCTTCCTCAAGCCCCTGCAGATCGATCGCTTTCTCTCAGCCATGGTGCTTGAGGTAAGAATCATTGGCAAGCTTACCTTCGATCACCATCCCTATGCACCTTCAGGCTTTGTTTTCATCTCCTCTTTTGATTTCATCCTTCCAGGCTACCATGATTTGTGTCGACAACTCCGAATGGATGCGCAACGGTGATTACGCCCCCAACCGCTTCCAATCGCAAGCTGATGCCGTCAATCTTATTTGTGGAGCGAAGACTCAGGTATTCGGATCCATGAGAACATTTTAGGTTTTCGATAGTAACAATAGGATTCAAAGGGAATGAGTTGCGCACGTCCATAACAGTTGCGTTTATTTCAGTCAAATCCTGAGAATACGGTCGGTGTCCTCACAATGGCGGGCAAGGGCGTGCGCGTTCTTGTAACCCCAACGAGTGATCTGGGCAAAATTCTTGCTTGCATGCACGGTATTTACATCTTATATCAACCTCTTTGATGCAAATTTTTTGTCAGAACAAACCGAGTAGGCTGAAACTTCTGTTTACCAGGCGTGGAAGTTGCCGGTGATGCAAATCTCACAGCTGCCGTGCAAGTGGCCCAATTGGCCCTGAAACACAGGCAAAACAAGCAACAACGTCAAAGAATCATCTTGTTTGCTGGAAGGTAAATTAGTCTCTTGATAGATGGTAGATTGATGCAAGGTTTCCATAATGGATCTTCATGTGGTGATTGATGTATTTGGGCGTTTCCTGGCATGAATGTAGGACTACTTTGAACTTTCATTCGTTTTTGTCCCTGCTGCAGCCCAGTTCCTTATGACAAGAAAGTGCTAGAGACGATTGGGAAGAAGTTGAAGAAGAACAATGTTTCCTTAGACATTGTGGATTTTGGAGAAGAGGATGATGGGAAGTCTGAAAAACTGGAGGCTCTTCTGTCTGCTGTTACTAGCGATGACAATAGCCATCTTGTGCATGTTCCAGCCGGTCTTCGTGTTCTTTCGGATGTCTTGATCTCGTAAGCTGCACTGAAGTGTCTGCTTTACATGCTACTTGCTTGATCTTTTCGTTAATTCTTTTCTTGCTGCGTCTGGGTAGATCTAATCAAGATCTGGATGCAGTTCTCCCATTTTCACGGGTGATGGAGAAGCGGGTAGTGGTTTTGCTGCCTCTGCTGCCGCAGGGGCAGCTGCGGCAGCTGCTGCTGCAGCTGGCGGTGCAGGTGGATTTGAGTTTGGAGTGGATCCCAATCTGGATCCAGAGCTAGCCCTTGCCCTTCGCGTTTCCATGGAAGAAGAACGGGCTAGACAAGAAGCAGCTGCTAAGAGGGCCGAGGAGGCTTCTGCAAAAGCTTCTCAAGAAGTACAATCTAGAAGTGTTACTGATGTCACAATGACTGAAGCAATTGGCACCAGTGCAGGAGCAGAGAAGGGACCGGATGCTATGGTAATGGCTAATGGATCTTTTCGAAAGTTCATGAAATTGAGATTATGAGATTTCCATGCTATCGACAGTATTTTCACTTGGTTTTCGTAGTCACTTGGCATACTTTAAATATAGAGAGGGGTTTGAATTGAAGCTCCCGGTTGTTATAGTTGTAGGTGACTTTGTGATGATGGCAGGATGATGAAAACTCTTTGCTAGAGCAGGCCCTTGCCATGTCTATGTCAGAGGGAGGGGCAGCTTCTACAAATGCCCCTTCTGGAGACGCAACCATGGCTGAAACCACTGGAGAGGATCAAGACCTAGCTTTTGGTGAGTATTAAAATGGGTGCCCCTATTTTTATTGTCATGATGGTAGAGTTTTACTTATGTGAATCTTGGTGAATGATATGTGTGTGAATGTTAATTTCAGTTTTAACTTAAAATTTGAAGTTTATTATGTTAATCAGTAGAAATTATGCTTTGACAATTGCACAATTATTCTTCGTGTACTTCGACTAACTAAGTAATGGATATATTGCCCATTACGGCAAGTCTTGCAGGTAGGTTTTAGAGAGAGAATAGACACTCGCACCTCATGTAGGCTAATCCTTGGTTTATTTCTTTATTACAATGATGCAAGGCTCCAATTACAATATTAATACAGATCTCTAGGCAAAACCAAAAGATCTAGACAGTCCTAACACACATACATCCAATGAATATCTCGTGATATTGAGTTCAAAACATAAGAACCAGACACTAGTAATATCTGGAGATGTCTAGATGTCTCAAAAGCTCCATGTAGAAGCTATTCAATGCACGATCTACCTCTTAGAATTTAACACAAATTCTCTCTTAGTATCAATAACCCTAGCTATGCTAGTTTATTCTTCCCCCCCCCCCAAAAAGAAAATAACTTTCTATGAATGCATGAAGAACCAACCATACAATTTAGTGAAATAAAGAGAAAGCCGGCTATCGAAAGAAAAGAACCAGCTTGTTTGCAGAGAACCCAACTCATGGCGCAAGGAATTTGTGGAACAAGCTAACAACGAGGGTGGAGGAACATACATTCAATGAAAGCCTCGGTCTCTAAAAACAACCTCAGACAACATCCCAAGCCTCGTAGAAATGCTTCCGCCTTGCAAAAGTTGCTTTAGGTACTTGAAGTCCCATGGTGCATGGCGACGAGGGTAGCTGGGGGAAACTAATGGCCTCCCATCATAAAACTGCAGCAGGCAAACAAAAGGTTCCAAGCATTGATACTGGACACTGTCCCCCATAGTTCTTTGGGGATTGGTGCGGGCAGGAAGAGGTGTTGCCTATACCTTGAAGACCCGTCATGTGTTTTTCGAGGGACATGCCTTAGACTCGGCCTTCATTATACGATGACACTCTGTGAAGTCGTGCTCTCTCCATGATGCTCCCTTCACTCCTATTAGAGCTGCTAGCATTGCAACTTGGCATATTTGAAGGGCCAGATGGGAGATTCTGGCTAGCATTGCAGCTTGGCATATTTGGAGGACCAGATGTACAACTGATACTATACACACACTGATGGCCATCTGGGCGAGCATGCAGGGATGCTCCAGAGCAGCTACAGACAGGAGAGAGACTTTTTTCAGAGTTTGGAGAGGATCTCCGAGTCTTCTTCAGGGTTGAGGTGGCATTTTCAGCCTCCATCTTGGATTTTTGTTAGCTCCTTTTGAGCTGGTTTTTTCTCATGCTTGACATGATGTACTCCCGCATTAGAGCTTCCTCCTGCAGCTTTCATTCATACTTAATGAAGTAATCTTTTTGGATCCTATTGAATCTCCCAAAGGCCGGCCCCAAAGACTACAACGCGTACCCTCGTGTCTTGTCGATATTGGAATTGGGTCATTGGTCCGGTCCTTGCCCAAGCGGCCCACTATCTTGGTTCTCTGCCACTCGAGTGCCTCCTCAACCCTTGGGTCCCCCGCCTTGGCATGAAGAAATCCTCCAAGCCCCACTTTGTAGAATTTGCAACGATAGGAGTTGAGGGAGTGCTGCAAAAGCTGGTTCATGAGGGGTACCCCGGTCCTAGAGAGCTAACTATACCCAACTGGGCGGGCCAAGGCTTTGTGAGTCCATCCCACCAAGGCTTTGGGAAATCTTCACCATCTGTGTGCCTGCTCCCCTTAGATGAGAGTGCCTAAAGTCGTGCCTCTACCTCTACGAGAAGGTGGAGCCATGCTTCGAAAGAACTGGCCAGGCCGCTATCCCATTGTGTCCACCCGATGTGCAACAAGACTGCTCCTAACTAACAGTAAACACTACTAAGTTTATTAGAATTGGCAGGAGAGTTAAGTAGTGTAGTACCTTATGTTTAGGAAAAGGGTAGGAGAGGAAGATCATGGGCTGGATCTTCAACAGGGACTTGTCAGGGGCTGCACAAGGATTGGAGGAAGTCAATCCTTTTTAGAATTCATCTGAGTATTGAACTCTTGCTGTATATTCTATTTCAGTAATGAAGTACAAGTCATGAATGTATTGCCAAGTACAACTAGAGCCCTTATATAGGTATGGCCCAGGGTAGTACAAAGCAGTATTGCTTATGGGATTACCTCCTTGGATGCCACGTGGCAACTTATGGTATCCCCTAAAAAAGGAAGAAAACACTTACAAGCCAATAAAGGCCTTTCTACTAACTTTTAGCCTAAGTAAAAAGTAACCCTCTGTTACAATCCTCCCTCCTCAAATAGAAATTTGTCCTCAAATTTGAAAAGGCTGTAACCTGGACATACAATGCTCCTTGTAAACCTGAACAGCTTAATTCTGGTCATATCAGCTGAACAATGAAGTTTCTCAGTCAAATACCTCCCTGTAGGCATGCTGATCTGTAAATGGATCATATAATATTCCCAAGAAATCAAGCAATCGGGTGGAAGAGCTATGCTGTCCAATATAAGAGATCTGATCATATAATCCAGTGAGAGACATGCTGATCTGAGAAAGGATAGTGAATGCTGGCTGCAGCATGTCCATATATGCTATATAGCAAGAGAAAATCAAATCTGCTCATAAAGACTCAATTTTGGCCATAGAATTCAGCTAAGCAATTGAGGGTACTGCTCCACAATTGTAGATGGCTGCCAAGAAGACTCCTCATCAGGTAGACCTCTCCATTTGATAAGATATTCCATGTAGGACTTGTTCCTCAACACATGATCTCTAAATCCAAGGATCTTCTCAGGTATATACTCAATTTGGCCCTCTTCATCCATAGGAGGTAGCTCTTCCATAACTTGCTCCTTAGGCCCCAAATACTTCTTGAGCAGTGATACATGGAATACTTTGTGTATCCTAGAGGATGGTGGGAGCTCCAACTCATAAGCCACTTCCCCAACTTTCCTCAAAACCTTGTAAGGTCCATAATACCTATGAGCAAGTTTAACATTGGTATTACCTTTCAAAGAAGCATGCCTAGACTTATGTAATCTGAGAAATACATAATTCCCTTCTTCAAAATGAAGATCTCTCCTATGCTCATCAGCATAATCCTTCATCCTTGCTTGGGCCCTTACCATATTATCTTTATATTGCTGTAATAGAGCAGTCATGTGAGCCAAATCATCCTTGGCTTGCTGGCTTGTCAATGCTTGATCAATAATGGTTGATGGGACATGAGCTTTACAGCCAAACATGGCTTCAAGAGGGCTCATACCAATTGAAGTATGCTTGGTGGTATTATAACAAAATTCAGCTAGATGCAACCACTGATCCCACGATGCTTGGGTCTCAAAGCAAAAATGCCTTAGATACTCTTCCAACCAGCGGTTAACCCTCTCTGTTTGCCCTTCAGTTTGAGGGTGATCTGCTGTACTTGGGGTAAGAAGTGTTACCATAGAACTGAAAAGCTCTTGCCCCATGAACTTAGCATCACGATCACTCACAATCTCCTGAGGAAGTCCATGTAATTTGAACACATTCTCCATGAATTGCTTAGCCACCTTGGAAGCTGTAAATTGGGTCTTAGTAGGAATGAAGTGGGCAGCTTTAGTAAGTCTATCAACAACCACAAAGATGCTGTTCCAACCCATAGAGGTCACTGGTAGACCTGTAATAAAGTCCATGCTGATATGTGTCCATTTACCTTGAGGTATAGGTAGAGGTTGTAGTAGACCAGCTGGCCTCAAATTCAACTCCCTTTTTTGTTGACAGGGCTTACAGCTTTGAACATAAGCAAGAACATCCTCCAAAGCCCCTTCCAGTAAAAACTCTGTTTTACCTTATCATATGTCTTGTTGAGGCCTATATGCCCAGCCATAGGAGATGAGTGAAATTCCTGCAACATTAGCAGCTTATAGGAGGAATTTTCAGTAAGAAATATTCTATCATTATACCACAAGAGCCCATTGTGCAACTTGAAATTGGGATATTGCTGACAGTCAGGATCTTGCAAGTCTTGGAACATAGCAGCTGCTTGAGGATCATTGAGATACTCTTCTTGAATGCCATGGATCCAATCTTTATAAACCTCAGTAATAGATGATAAAGTCTTGTTTTACCTTATCATATGTCTTGTTGAGGCCTATATGCCCAGCCATAGGAGATGAGTGAAATTCCTGCAACATTAGCAGCTTATAGGAGGAATTTTCAGTAAGAAATATTCTATCATTATACCACAAGAGCCCATTGTGCAACTTGAAATTGGGATATTGCTGACAGTCAGGATCTTGCAAGTCTTGGAACATAGCAGCTGCTTGAGGATCATTGAGATACTCTTCTTGAATGCCATGGATCCAATCTTTATAAACCTCAGTAATAGATGATAAAGTACAAGCCCATATCCTGGAAAGAGAATCTGCCACAATATTTTCTTTGCCCATGTTGTAATCTATGTCAAAGTCATAGTTTTGCACAATGGATAGCCATCTCCTTTGCTTGGGTGATAGAGAAGACTGAGAGAAAATATCTGAGAGTCTTATGATCAGTCTTGACCTTGAAATGGCTGCCATAAATGTAGTGGTGCCACTTTTTGATTGCATGAAGTATTGCCAACATCTCTTGGTCATAAATGTGGAAACTTGACTCCTTGTCATCCAATTTCCAACTTTCAAAGGCAATAACTCCATTACTCTGCTTTAGGACAGCTCCAATGCCCCTTCCACTAGCATCAGCCTCAATTATAAAAGGTTGAGAGAAATCAGGACATACCAAGATAGGCGCTGAAGTTAATGCCTCCTTTAATGCTTCAAAGCTCTTATTGGCACTGTCAGACCATTGGAAAGCATTCTTTTTGAGAAGATCAGTGAGAGGAGCTGCCAATTTGGCAAAATGCCTTATAAACCTTCTATAAAATGATGCTAGACCAAGGAACCCTCTCAGCTGGGTGATATTCTGAGGTATAGGCCAATCCTTTACACACTTTACCTTGCTGGGATCCACCTTAATGCCACTACTGCTGACAATATGGCCCAAATATTCCACTTCTTCAGCCATGAAAGTGCATTTACTTGATTTGGCATACAACTGGTGTGTCCTCAATACTTCCAATACTTGCTGGACATGCAATAAATGCTCTTCTTTCGTTTTGCTGTAGATCAATATATCATCAAAGAATACCAACACAAATTTATAGAGGAAAGGTTGCAATACCTTGTTCATTAGGGCCTGGAAAGTTGCAGGTGCATTGGTTAGGCCAAATGCCATCACTTTGAATTGATAAAGCCCACGTTCTGTCCTGAAGGAAGTTTTATGTTCATCTCCTTCCTTCATCCTTATTTGATGATAGCCCGACCTTAAGTCAATCTTTGTGAAATACTTTGCCCCTCTAAGCTCATATAGTAGATCATCAATTCTAGGGATAGGAAACCTATTCTTAACTGTCATTTTGTTCAAATCCCTGTAATCAATACACATTCTAAATGAGCCATCCTTCTTCTTAACCAATAACACAGGAGAGGCAAAGGGTGACTGACTGTGTAATAAATTCCTTGTCAAGGAGTTCCTTTATTTGCCTTGCCACCTCTTCCCTTTCAGCTCTAGAAAGTCTGTATGGAGCTTTGTTGATTGGCTTAGATCCTGGCTCCAACACAATTGCATGATCCACATCTCTCATGGGAGGGAGATGGTTGGGAAGATCAGCAAATACATCAGAGTATTGCTGTAATAGGGACTGCATGTCTTTATCCTCCACCAACAACCCATTACCCTCTTGAGACTTGGTCAACTGAATAGCATAGAATTTACAAACACTTTTGGGGTCTCTGGCCATTCTTCTTGAAGACATTAAGGACAATTTAGGAGATTGGTGACCCATTTAAGTGATGTGCTTACCTTCATGCATAAACTTCATATACAGTCTGTTAAGGTCCATAGAGAATTCTCCCAAGGTTCTCAACCATTCACATCCAAGGACAATGTCAATAGGTCCCATTTCCAAGACAAATAGATCTCCATGAAAAGTATAGTCTTGAGAAAGTTGCACTTGAGCAGCCTGACAATACTACTTACTGTGGGAATGCTGACCATTAGCCTCCTCAACTTTGATCCCATGATCCAAAGGTGGATGGGCATAACCTCACCGTTTGAAGTGTCTTTGCATTAATGAAGTTATGAGTGCTCCCATTGTCAACCAAAATGTGGACTGGTCTATTAGTGATTGTTCCTTTTAACCTAAGGGTTTGCGAGCCCTTGCAACCCATAAAAACATCAGGAGATATGCTGTACACAACTGATTGTGTATCCCAATACACTTCATCATCATCAACAGCATCATTTCCATCAGAATTTCTGATCTCATCCTCATAACCTTCAACAACTTCAATGTTCCATTGTCTAGATCTATTTGAGCACCTTGGTAAACTATCATCCATAAGCATGGTGTCAAACATGGATAACCCACTTGGATCAAAGGAAAAGGTGGTCCCCTTTTTGGAACTATGATCCTCATCATCATCAAGGCCTTCATTCACACAGTTCTGATATTCATGAAATTCAGATTCTGCTATAGAAGTATTAGGAGATAAATCCTCATCAATCTCTAGAATCAAGCTCAACTTTACTCATGTTTTTGCTTTGCACACATTCCTATGTTTAGGGGTTCACTTCTCACCACAAAGGTAGCACAAATTCTTCTTCTTCCTGTCATCAATAATTGCTTAACCAACTTGTTTCTTTTATCACTCAGATCATCCTTTGGAGTGGGTTTAAAGGATGACTTTACATCTGTAGCCTTGTAAGCCTTAGGTTGTCCCATGCCACTGCCTTACACTGTGGGGAACCTAGAAATAAAAGAAGTTGTAGCAGGTGCAGGAAGTTTGCTTTCATCATTGGAAACTCCTTTGACCATAGGTTTAGTTCCAAAGTGACCAATACCCAAAGTCTTCTCCTTCCCATTGTATTTGGGTTCATAAAGCTCTGCCAACTGCATGGCCTCTTTAAGAGAATTGGGCTTTTGAGCTGCAACATCTGAAGCAATACTAGGGTGCAGACCATGGATGAACTTGAGCATTCTAACTCTTTCATCAATACCATGAACAAACAAAGCCAATTTTCAAAACTGTTTGATATGAATTTTCACAGATCCTTGCTGAGTAAGATCATACCACTTACAAATAGCATTTCAGCCTTGAATTCATCCCAAGCATTAAAAGTTAACCCTTCTTGCTGTAGATGCCTCCACCAAGAGTGGGAATCTTCCAAATGAACAACAACAAATTTGATTTTACCTTGATCACCCTTTGGATATAGAAGGAAGTAGTCATCCATCTTGCTGAGCCATTCCTCCAATTCCTCAGGAGAGGTAGAATCACCTTTGAATTTAGGAAGTATAATCTTGTCTTTCATATCTTTGTCTTGATGAACAGGTCCTTTTGGTTCAATGGATTGAACTGTTTGTATATATTGCTGGAATGTCATTGCTGCCCTAAGGTTTGCTGGTAGCAACTTATATTCATGGAATTTTTGACACAACTCTTCAGCCGCTG
The DNA here is from genome assembly GCF_047967505.1 of Dipteris shenzhenensis. Classification (NCBI taxonomy): domain Eukaryota; kingdom Viridiplantae; phylum Streptophyta; class Polypodiopsida; order Gleicheniales; family Dipteridaceae; genus Dipteris; species Dipteris shenzhenensis. Next base: position 35,294,602 of record NC_141607.1, read on the forward strand.
AACTGTTATTATTAGGAGTCTTACCATGTGCTGAATCCTTATCCATATGACCTGTAACTCCACTAGAGTGATAGGTCCTTCAGGTAGAAGCCATAAAACCAACCGGTTGAGTTACATGTATAGGATGATCATCATCATCATCAGAACCTGAGTCTCCATCAATTTGGTTATCCACAGGTCTCTTCCCATCATAAATTTGGCTTCTCTTAAACTGGTCTAACCTTTTATTAAAAGTGGCAGACATGTTCTCCATCGTTTGGTGAATCTTTTGATTATTGGTCTTAATCTCATTAGTTAGCTCCTTGAATATTTGTAGCATTGGGTCCATACAACTCTTTATGATCAGCTCTTGGTTAAGGGATGTTTGTACTTGAGGAGTTGCTGCAAATCCCCTTGAACATTGCCAACATGAGGATCATTGGGTTCAAAAACTACAGTCTGATCATCAATTGCTTCCTTCTCTTAGATGGAATCAAGGATACCCTTTGTTTGCTTACTAGCTTGACCCGTAGACCTCTTTACAAGCATCTTTAATGACTCAAATCAAGAGTAAATGCACTGTCTTAAGCCCTAATCAAGAATAGCTCAATTTCCAAGGAGTAGCAGATTGTTGCAATCCTTTTGCACACGGTGTAAACCAATCTGTATAGAGACCTATGTAGGGCTAAGCTATAGATAGAAGTGCCGTTCGATAATATACTACTGCACCAAATTGCCAGTGAACAGTTAAGTCACTGTCCACGTCGCTGAACTCCAGTGTAATCCTTCTTCATTTGACACGAAGCTTTGTGGAGTGGTTCCAGCATTTAGAACGACACCTCAGCAACAGCCACGAATAATTTTGAAGATATATGTAGACATATTGTTTACTAGGCAATCTTGGCTCTAATGTTCCTCATGCCATCCGAACCTGCCCTCAAGAAATTGTACATAAGGTGCCCGAGCTGCAAACCCTGTGAGATCACCAGCAAGAGGCTATGTACCAAGTGGTAGCCAGGAGGACTTGATGGGCCACTAGGGCCCTGCCTGTAGAGAGAGTTTGGCCGAGCCCTAGTACAAGAGCTTGTGGCAATTCGCTGCTCTGCTGGTATGTCGATGCTCGCCTGGCAGCCAAGCTACCTCGCTGTCTGCCCGCGTGGAAGTGCTCCACCGAGGTTTGGGTGAATTCGGGGGAACTTAGCTGGAGAAGAAAGATTCCCCCCCGTAGATGGTGACGTATGTATGTGGTCACCCTATAATGTCAAGCTCGCTTGGATCCAATCACAAAGCTGGCTCTTTGTGCTCGTGAGGCCAATAATGCGGCCCACTAGTGCTTTGTCATTGAGGGACTGAACTATTGCTTTCAATTGCTGCTTGTCTTATGAGGAAAGAAGAACCTGGATGGCTGCGGGAGGCGAGGGAGCTGTCATGAGAGCAGCTCACCAACCGGAATGTGAACCCCAAGAAAACAAACCAAAGAACTCCTCTCGCTAGCTGAGGATGGAAAGAAGCGGAGGAGAGCTGAGGGTGCAGCCCAAAAAGAGATGAAAGTTGGGAGCTGCGAAACAGCAGCAGCCCAAAAAGACCCCAACAGGCGACTAGAGCAGAAAAAAGCGGCTCGAAAGTCTCAGATGAAGTCCCCAGATCCAGGGAGTAGTCTTCAATGGGAAGCTGCCACAAGGACAAGGGGAAATGGCCCTGTGCACAAGAGAAACTGGGGCGGGGGGAGCTACAGCACACCACCAAGGGCTGGCAAGCGGCGGCAGCAAAGGGCAAAAGGCAGTAGAGGTTGGGTGGAACTGGCAGGGGTGGGAAAAGGCAGAGCAGTTGCGTGAGAAGGGGCGACAAACTTAACACTCTGCCTAGTCTAGCCAAACTGGTTAAAGCCTGGCTGAAAGAGCTGACATCATGACTGGATTTAGTAAAGATAATCCCCAGTCCGTGGGGACCAGTGAGATGGGCACCCGTGGCTTAATTTCCCCATTGCTGTTAGCCAACATTGCTCTCTTACGGCTCTCCATAAGATGGAGACAGATCTTTTCGTTAAGAAAGTAGTCACCGAAAGTACACCTCAGAGAAAAGAACCAAGTTCGAGACTAATTAGATATGCCGACCACTCCGTTGTACTCCACAAATCTGGGGAGGTCACAGAACAGGCTCGCGGGGAATGGTGAAAGCCCATGGGACTGAAATTGCACCCGGAAAATACCCGGGGGGAAAGAGCATTGAGGGTGTGGAGATGAAATGGAAAAGGCGAGGCTGAAGGGATGAGGAGTGAGGGGAGGGGGAGGTTGGCGGCAAAAGGGGGAGGAGGGAGCTACCCGGCGGGGGGGGGGGGGGGGGGGGGGGGCTCGAGCAAATCAGCTGCTAGTTTACTCTCAAATCCAGCCTAGTTAGGACTCCTAGAACTCTGAACAAGTTAGATACATGTAGGTCTCTAGCTGCACATGCAGGCGAAAAATGCTGTCTAGAACTGGAGAGAACATCACGTGCTCAAATCGCAATTAGTAACAGGCTGTTTGCAATGGCCTCTAGGCATTCCTACAGCATGGAATCTGGCAAACAGCAAGTTGCGGCTAATAGGAACAGGGATTTGAGAGCAATCGCTGGCTAGAAGTAGAGAAAGCTTGAAAGCATGTAGAATTTGCAAGCAGGTGAGGCCAGGATGTGCCAGCGCTGAGCAGTAGGAGGGCATGACATATACTGCTGAGAAAATTGCAATCAAGCAGGAAGGGCATATGCTACTGCGATTTGAGGTCCAGCCCACAATCAAGAAAATTCTGTGCAAGGTCTAGGGATGTCTAGAAGAGGTCTTGAGACTTGGTAAGATCACAATCAAGGTCGGAGTCTCTTGGAACATTAATAGGTCTTAGGCAAAAGAGCAACAGGCTGATGGCACTTGTGTGGAGCAGGAAGAAGCTAGAAGTAGAAATCACAATTTGTAACTTTAATATTTACTTAATCATTATATGCCAAAATATCTAATTGATTAGTTTGATTCTTAATTATCTTTTCAATTTTTTTGCTCCTTGACCCTTCTACCCATGCACACAATTGATTACACATGTAGGCCTAGGCTTGGTAGGCCACATCTTGACCTAGACAACTCAAAAATTACTTAAACTAAAACTATTGGCTAGATTTGAGTGTGCTCTAACTATGAACTGATGATGATCTGTGCACTGGATTTGCTATAGAACATAAATTGGCCGGTGTGTGAAGGCTTGTAAGAATGACTCCCACGTGGTGAGTAAACACGTGCACATTAACAAACAAAATAAATGGAAATAATATCCATGAATAAGCCATAAATGTAATCCAAGAATGTGTAGGTATGCTACAAAATATTTGATTTAATAATATGAAAATAGTTGGAGACTGATTTACAACCAAGGTCATAGAAGGGTCTGGGGCATGCCTCTTACCGTTAGAGGTGTTTGGGAACGCCTCTTAGCTGTAAGAGGCATCCATTTCTGTAAAAGTTTTAACAAATTTCAAATTTTGTATTTTAGTTTTCTAAGATTAACTATTTCCTATTTGGCTCATGCTTGATCAATGTTGGTAACCAGTTATTAATATGATGTTTATTGACTCATTATTTCCTTTCCTATGAGTACATGTACATGTCTTGTGAACCTATGATGGTTTTAAATTCTACCCTTCTTCCCTGTGAAAATATAAAAAATATTTAAAAAATATATAACGCCTCTTAAGCCACTAAAATTTTAAGTCTTTAGAGTCTTGTACCTTACGCGCCTCTTATGTCATGCCTTTTACCACTACAACCAAGGTATCAAACATTGGGCCCAGAGTGAGTGAACAGACAAATGGACTAAACGTACTAAGTTTGCAATTGTGTAACTTAAAGACTGTGTAGCATGGATGAGAAACAAGACGGAGGAAGCTTCATTTAGAGCCCTTATAGATTGAGCAACCAAGGGATTTTGTACACGCCTCCTCTTAATAACTGAGTATGAATACCGAATTCTTTGCCATGGAAGGCTCCTTTGGTTGTTGCAGTCTAATGGATCATTCTCCGACGAACTCATCATACAAGGTCTATCTTAACCATTTTCAAGGTCCTCCTAACTATATTGAAGAAATGCAACCTCCTCCTTTCATGAAGTTGCAGACATTATAGTATTTGAATCAAATGCCAATCAAAATCAAGTAGCCACCGAGTGGACTGTATTTGATGTCGTGGTAATCTTGTGTGTCTATGATGCACTGAATTCCTGCCCTCCCTTGGCTTACTGCAAAAGCTGATTCAGGTGAAGTGTTGCATAGTTAATGAGTAACAAGGGGAGATGTCATCTTTGGACAACTTTGCATTGGCCTACATTGAAGTGGTAGATGGTCTATCTTGAAAGACTGCAATCTCTCTGATGGATGTCTTCTGTGAGATTACAGCTCCTTCTGGCTCGTGTGTTACCTAAGATTGAGACAAACCATAGTCTGTAAATCAATCTTCAGAAGAGATTGTCTGTGGAATCATATTGTCTGTCTCTATCACGATTTGATAATCAACATAAAAATGAGCACAATCTCATTCCGTTCCTCCCAAAGATAGCGGTTGGCGGCTAAAGGAAATTGAACAACCCCGATTTTCTAAAATGCTTATGAGCCTTAAAACCTGGAGGCTATCACACACACCTCCTTCTTGAGCTCTCCCTTCAGGAAGGCAAAGTTAATGTCTGATTGAAGTATTGGCCATTGGTGTGCATAGCTAAGGCAAGCCCTATTGTCATGGTCATCATCCTCAATATGGAATCTTTCTTGGTAGTCAAATCCTTCTGCCTTGTGGTTCTTTTTCCATTACTGTGGCTTGTAAATGTCCAAAGGACCATTTAGACTTGTACTTGACTTTGAAGTCTCACTTGGGTGCAATGACTTTGCATGGAGTTGGCATAGACATGAGATTTTCAGTCTTGTTGTGGAGTATGGATTTCATTGCTATCCTCATGGCTAGCTCTCTTGTGAGTTCCCCTCTGCTTTCTCAAATGTCTATGGTTGCTGAATTGTCATTTAGGGTATAATCAACCCAGCTGGCTAAGGGCTTAGTGAAGTCTTCTGGATCTTCTGGGAGTATTTGCAGGTGTCTTAGTGCCATCAACTGATCTACCAGACTTTTCCCAAGTCATGTACCATTAGGAGAGTCGTCCCTTATTGGATGGAGTGGTTGCTTCTCATGTTGCAAGGGCTCTACGTCCTGGTATAATCAACCCAGCTGGCTAAGGGCTTAGTGAAGTCTTCTGGATCTTCTGGGAGTATTTGCAGGTGTCTTAGTGCCATCAACTGATCTACCAGACTTTTCCCAAGTCATGTACCATTAGGAGAGTCATCCCTTATTGGATGGAGTGGTTGCTTCTCATGTTGCAAGGGCTCTACGTCCTGGTCTTCTCTCTGTGAGTGCTGGTGTGTCTCTTTGGGATATAAATTCGTTTTTCCTCTCATTTTCCTAGAACACATCTCTGGTGATGATAATCTTTTTGGTGGAGTGTTGGTACCCTTTTGACTTGACAATGTACCCTATTAAGATGCCCTTCTTGCTTTTTGCAGTGGACTTTGTCTTGTACTCCTTTAGAACTTGCACAAAGCATTCAGAACTCAAAACTAGCAACTGTTTTACAAGAACTTTTCCCTAAGTAGGCTTTTCCCTTTGAGCCTTTGTCATACCCCACACCCTGGGATTGTACAGTTTCCGTTTAGAAAGTATCTTGAAGTTCTTGGCCCTTCAGCATTGACGCCACCATCTCTCCAATTAGATCGGTTTGTCCTTATGCAACTTTAATTTATTCAGCGTGTAAGCTGTGATTAGTGATAGTGATCCTCGAGATTTGCAATGACTCTTTCACCTGAGACACACTAAGTAAATGGCTGTCACAATACCAACCTCAATGTGAACATCCTTCAGGATCAGTTCACATTTGCCATCAACATCAAACTGCCTCATTATATATACCTTCATAAGACTAGAATGTATCCAATCCTACAAATTAATTTTTTTATAAAACAAGCAGAAGAACAACGGAACGAATCACACTTCGTTGATAAAATTCACCCCCTTAATGAAACTAAAGTCTTGACTTCTTTTCAGTTTCAATTTCCACCATGGCCAGCCACAAATTGAAGCTACATAATAGAACCAAGTAGATGCATAAATTCTGGGTTTTTATTTGTTTGAGCAACGTGCGTTGACTCGTTAGGAAGTTGCTCATTTTCCTGTGTAGAACTGAAGATGGTAAAGACTTTTAAGTTGCCGTCTAGAACTGGTCGGTTCTACGCGGACTTTACCATCTTCTGCAAGCTTCTCAACATAAAAACCCAGAATTTATGGTCATCAACAGTCAGTTTTAAATAAAAATTTAAAGGTCAGTTATGTGGGGTCTTATATGAGACCTTCCAAGCCAAGTTAAATTTCTTCATCTCGAGTCAGATGGTTACATGGAGAACACAATCAACTTGCTTATGATGTACTGAAGTGCTGTGCCAGTGAATTACAAGTTAAAACTGTCTTTGGCAGTTTTCATTCCCAGCCAGAGGGTGAGACAGAGAATACAAGCAACTTGCTTTTGATGTACTGCAGTGCTATGTCAGTGATTCACAAGCTGGTTGCTGCAGTTCCATTGGTGCATAGGAATTGGAATCCGGTGAAATTTATCAGAGGATGGTGTACAAAACAATTTTTGGGAAGTCGAATTGGCACCACAAACTACGTCTACAAGCAGACAGGAGCTGTGAGCAGGTAACATGGGGTAGGAGAGCCAAATTAGAAGCCTTTTACCAAATGCAGTTCAACAAGTATTGCAAATTTTTTTATAACAATTATGTGGACAGTGCTACCATCCAGGGACAGTTGATGAGGCCACAGACAGAGAGAGTAATTATACTTGCAATCGGTCTCATTTCAGATAGGAAGTTTTGTGGAATCATAATGAAAAAAGTAAAGGAAGCATTTTCTGTTGTGATGGTTTGGCTGAATTCTAGCACCTTCTTGCTCTGTATTGTCATGATGACTTACCCCTTGGAATGATTTGTTTATAAGTTCATAAAAGTAGAGCTTCTTAGCTGGTAGCGCATGGTCAACTACAGGATACTGTCATCAGCAAAGTAGCAGTAAGATAAAATTTAAAATTTGAGTTTTTTTAAGAGCAGTTCAGTATTTTGGGAGTAAAGTATATTGAATCAATATGGTCAGGTAAGAATGCAGGAGTAAAGTATATTGAATCAATACGGTCAGGTAAGCATTGGGTTTGCCCAAGAGACTCCACGGGTCTTTAGAAACCCAGTATAGCTGCTTATGCTTGGGCACTGATGACGACATGAGTGTTGCTTTGCTTGCTAAGTATGTCTTCCTTTTGTTTTTCTTAAAAGTTTTTGTTTACCTCTTTTTTCTTCTCTTTCATATTCTCTTTTCTTTTCTGTGTAGATTTTTGATCTTTAGAACAACAAAAAATCTAAATTTGTATGATTGGACTTATTCTAGTCTTACAAAGGTATATAAAAGAATGCAGGAGCTGCTCAGCTGAGCTTAAGCTCAGAACTAATAATGCACGAAGGTTGTATCTGGAGGTACCTAGATCTTCTAGACAAAATGGATACTTGTGTATTGAGCTGTCATTCTTCTCACCCTCTCTAGATTGCACTTGTTTAGTGTTAGAAGCAAGCAGGATTTCCTAATGTTTTGTGCATCGTTCATGCAGCTTTACAGATATCCATGCAGGAGGCCAGTGCTGCATCGGGTGGAATTTCATCTGAGATGAATAGAGTTCTGGCTGATCAAAGTTTTGTCTCATCAATCCTGTCTTCGGTAATGAAACATCCAAGCCAGTAGGCATTGTATTGCGAGTGTTTTGTTTTTTAATCCCTTTCTTGGTTAGCGAATCCAGTGAGGTGTTTTAAATTGTCGTCTTCTGCAGCTTCCTGGAGTTGATCCAAATGATCCGTCTGTACGTGATGTGCTTGCCTCTTTGCAGTCCGAGGAAGATGTAAGCATTGTTCTTCTGCCTTGTGTTTTGCAATGTGATCTGTTTTTGTTTTTTTGAAGGAGTTCTTGCTACTGATTGGATTCAATTTCTTCATTGTAGGAACGTAAAAAGGCTGAAAGAAAAGACAAGGAAGCAGATTCATGACTGCTATTAGAAGAGAACAAGATTGAAAAGTTCGAGTGGGGTTTGTCATGGATCTTTTGCAATTTAAGATTGATCTATTGGCTGGTTAAAAGGGCAACGTCTGTCCGTTGGTATCTTATACATGCCTTGCTGACATCCCACTTTATGAGTTTGTTAATTAGTGGTATACTCACTCTGGTTAATTCAACTGTCATTTACTTTTCTTAGAACAAACAGTTGGACCACTTAAAAGAACAGGTTTGTGTGTCTGTCAGAAATACATGTTGGAGTCTCCAGCTGTGTCTGTTTTGATCAATAAGCCTGAATTGGTTTTCAAATAGGTACTTGTATTTTAGGAATCAAATGTGTCCAGGCAAGAAGTTTGAAACAGTGTATGCGAGGGATGGGGGAGGGTTTTGATTACCTTTGATTTAGCACTCTTCAATTAAGACTAGATATAGAATTATCAGAACTTTCCAGCTAGCCATGATTTTGGTTCTTTTCCATAGGGCCTTAGCCCTTGAACTACCGTTCCATCTCACAAATGTATCCAAGGAGCTTATGAAACCTCTAATTTCTTGAATGTATCCAAGGAGTTAACGTTGCGTTGCAATTGTTAGTTTACCAAGGCTCGATTCTTAGCCCGCGTGCTCTCTCTCTCTCTCTCTCTCTCTCTCTCTCTCTCTCTCTCTCTCTCTCTGTGCCCCCACGATGCTCATCTACATATTGGCTAATTCCATGAATTGAGTTTGAACATTATCATGTTCATTCACATTAGCATCACATTAGCAAGGTGTCTTGGCTTGCGTTGCTTCATGCTTTAGCTGAGTGGCAAAGGATAGCACAAAGGTGTAGTAACTAAAACACCTTGCACTTTTCTAAGAAGCATCGAGCATAGAAGGCACGTGGTACAATGTGGCAGCCCTCCTCATATGGATGAAGAGTATGGGTGCCACATGACTCCATTCTATTGTTCCAACGTAGATGGCTTTGTGTTGTCACACATGCATGTAAAACACCAATTAGAGATTTGTATATTGGATCCATGCATGTGTTAATCTATTATGATTGAGCACAGTATGTTAGTGCCGCATAGGAGAGGGTTCTTTAACTTTTGCTTTAGGTCATTAGGGGCTTCTCCCTCAAACCTCACCTTCTCTTAGGATTTTTTTACATGGTACATTGCTATTCTATTGTATCTTTAGATTGTGCACTTTTTAGCTAGTGATTGATGTTCATACCAATAATTCATTTTTGTGCATGCAATTGGCTCTACATGTGTTTAGTATAGTCTAGTTTGGTCTCCTTGCTTCCTTACATGGTATTCGAGCACATTGCTAGATCCCTTGAGGATCCTTGTAGGACTTGAGTGGGGACCAATCATTTGCAACAAATGCATAGAGGAGTAGCTTGTAATCCATTACTCATGTAGGAGATTAGATTTGTGAGAACATATGCAAGGAAACTATAAATCCATGGATTAGCTAGTAGAAAGGGTTTTTGAGTGTTGAAATTTGCTTTAAAAAATTAGATGAAGAGAATTTAGAGGCAACAACACATGGTAATGAGTGGGAGGACTATGCAATACAAGCAAAGAGCAACCTACAAAAAGGGTGGATGATAGTAGTCGTCGACTCACTTGTTCCATGCCTATTGTGCAACAATTTTGGGGAAGATTAGCATGAGCTACAACCAAGTGCAAGTGTTCGCACAAGGATTTTGGGAGCAAGATTGGCATGAGAATTGTAGCTTGCAACAAGTGGAGCTCTAATTGTAGGTGTAGCATGCCCATTTGAGGCATGCTCTCCACATTAATAAATAGATATCTTGGGAAAGACCTACACTTGCCTTAGAGGTTAAAAATAAAAAAGGAGCTTCAAAAGTGTACAAACGTATGCAACAAACTTTGTTGAGGGAAGGTACCACAACGAGCCTCGTCTGTGGCATCTCTATTATACGTGAACAATTGGATTCCGTTTGAAACAAAGGTAGGAACCAACAGGTCCATCTAGTTGTCCCCCTCACAATCTAGGCGATATTATAAGGTACTAAGCATCTAGGGCCTATTTCAAATTGTTCATCCTCTAGCAACATCTGCAACCTTGATCCTTAGAACCCCAACTAGTCCATCCCAAAAGTTTTAGAACTACTCGTAGTTGCCTCTAGAACCAAGCTCTCATTGAGCTCCACTCAAGTTCAAGTCTTGAGCCCACTATGGCTACTTGTAATCCCCCCTGATCTTTTGGCTTTTTTATCACAAACACAATCTTCAATCAAGTCATGTTCACCATTATGCCCTTGAATTCTTTGCATATCCTCACTGTCACCTACATTTGTCGGCAGTACAGATCTTGGAAGGACTATAGATGCACCATTAGACATCTTCGAAAGGTGAGGAGGGGTTTGCTAGAGGGTTCTGCATGCTTTTGCCTTGAGAATTCCCACTCTGTCTGTTTGGAAGATTGTTGCCCTCCACCTAGAGAAACAATGTGACCATAGCATGCATTGGAAATCCACACTAATACAAAGAGAAAAAAGTACCTTGTCCTTTTGTATTTCTTATTTTTTGGAGCAAGTCAAGTATGTCCATGCAATACCTCATCAAGTAGTCTCTTTTTGAATCCATAGTCTCACCAGTGTGTTCCATTGTACCACATTTTATCAGAATCTGGTCCACTATAGCCTTGTTCTTAGAATGTGATGTAACATCGAGTTTGTTTGTACCCAATCATCCTCCAATAGCAATTGCAACCTTGAACCTTCCCTATAAGAATTCCATACCTTTGCACATTAATGCACCAATGTCCCCCTAGTGTATTGGTTGTGGAGTAGACAATTTCATACAAAGACTATCCCTAACAAATTTTCAATGTCATTGATAGTGACCCCAACTGTCACAAGTATTAATTTGTTGAGTGTATGTTGAACCCCTTGAATGAAGAGATGGAGTTTCAAGAAAGGACCCAAATGTACGACGAAGGCTAGGTAGCAAATGGCACCAACAAGGAGAGGAATGAAGGATTGGGCTAGGCAAAGCATGGAGTGATGTGGGAGACGATCCCTTCACACAAGTGAACATAGTCTTCATCAACCTAAATCCAAGATAGCAATTGCTATAGTGCACGAAGTCAAGCCAATGGGGGTCATCGCCATGAAAGATTCGTTGCTCGAGCAATGGAGTGTAAATATTTTGGCATTGGCTTGATGGAATAGGTAGTTGCGAGTTTGTAGTAACCACCATGTAGAGGGCTTGTATATAAGAACATAGATGTTAGGGAGTTAGGGTCATCTTGGTGCTAGTGCAACTAGTTTTGCATAGAGTTCCATCAAAGAGCTATCGGTATATTTCATTGCCTAAGGGGGCCAGGTAATACAAATATCTTTTCTCCATTCATTTGTATACATTGCTTTCCTTTTTCTACAATTTCGTTTGCAAATATTGTGCTTGTTCTTGCACTTGATGTTTTTCCCTTCATTGCATATGCTTAGCACTCCATCAAAGTGACATGCATCATCAATTGGTCAATGAAAAATAAAAAACTACCCCACATACCTAGGGTGAATGTGAAGGCACGAAGCATACCGAGACAAAGCAAATTTTTTGCATGCAACCACAATTCAGGCATATCATTTTGGAATGAGGGTGGTGCTAGAGAAGCCACTAATGGGAATAATGACATTTTTCGTAATGAATGATGGAAATAATAGATGCAATTAATCGACATCTACAAAGATATCAATAGCATAGAATGGATGCAAAGCAAATAGAGTTTAGATGGTAAACTAAGACGAAACTTATATCCGGGGAATGAGAAAGCCGAGCAATCCATCAAAAGGATGTCATATGAAGAGAGGAGGAAGGAGATTCAGGTAGACTTTGGCAACAACTAAGGAGTAGCTCCTCACAAACACCACAAGGGAAAAGCCTGAGGTTAGTGATGCAAGTTGTAAGTGGAGATGTCCAATTGGAACCCACTGCTAAGTCCATATAAAGATGCAAGGATGAAAGATAAGGATAAAATTTCAAAAGTACATGGGGTGAGAGGAGAAAATGCTTGATTCTACGTGCAAAGTTTCCTATGAACCACAATATTGCAAGTCAATATGGAGGAAGCGCACCTAATGTACCTTTTCCCCAAATTCATATGGTTTGATCAATACCCATTTGATAATTTCACCATGTGAGATGAATTGAAGAAGCCCACTTTGAGGAATCTTAGCATGAGTAAAGTAGGAATAAGAGGCTCTCCCAAAAAAGGGTGAAGTATTGAAATTTGGCCACCAAATGCCTTGAAAGTAAGGGTAAATTTGGGAAATTTTAAATAAAGCCCCCCCCCCTTCTCTCTCTCTCTCTCTCTCTCTCTAGGAGGGGTTAGGTTGACTTGACCTACGTCGTTAAAGTGGTATGGTTGAGCTAACCATGGTTAAGTTAAATATGAGCTAGTTACACTTTAGTTACACTAGTTGTGGATTGTTTGACTCACCTATTGAGATTACACTAACCTAGGGTCAGTTTGTAGGTCTAGTCAGGTTTCAATTCAGTTTGGGATTAGTGTACTTTGGGGCTAGGGTTTTTTAATGAAGCAATAGAGGTAGCGACAACTACCACTAGGAGGAAGTGTATATTGCCACCATGATAGGATAGCATCTGAGGAAGGTGTATAGTGGTAGGATGCTGAGGCGATTGTGATGGAGGTGGGTGGCAATGGTTGAGAGGTAGTAGGGTAGAGGCACCATCCAAGCAAAGGTGGTAGAGAAGATGCGATGGTTGGCAAACGGCAATATGTGACAAGTGGGGTGGCTTCTAAGGCAATTTTTTTCTTACAGGTGGGCAAGCATGCGATGAGGCAGGTGAGGCAGAGGAGGTTGAGTGTAGCTCACTTGAGGATGGATTTCCACCACAAGGGAGGAATATTGGGGCTGACTGGTGGAGGTGATGTCAAGAGCGGTGGACGGTGGCACGTGGCAACAGACATGTTGGATGGGAGGTGACATTGGTGGAGTTAGGGTAGAAGGTTGGAGTCAACGGGAACATAGTCGATAGAGTTGGATGGAGGGTTTGCTAGAGGTAGAGCACTGATGGATGGCGTAGGGGGCCACATCAATCGCATAGCTTAGTGGTATTTTTGGCAGTGGCATTTTTGGGGATTTTTACCATAGGCGGCATGAGGGCCAGGTGAGGCATAGGGATCATTGCCTGAGGCAACACACAACATATGAGGCCCATTGAAAGAGTAAACCATAGTAGAGAAGAGTGGGGAGAGGGGAGAGTGATCAGAGAGGGAGTGACTAAGAGAGAGGTGGGCACTCGAGGCAAAGAGAGGTGGCACAAGGGAGGAATTTTGTGGAAGGGGAGACAAGCAAGTGTTAGCAGTTGGAATGGCAGCCATGTGGGGAAATCGGCTGAGGGTGACACCTTTTTTGGAAGGGGTGGGAAGAGCATAGAGGATCGTGCAGGGGATTAGAGAGAGGGAGGGAGAAAATGGGCAGTGAGTGAGTGTGAGAGAGAGAGAGAGAGAGAGAGAGAGAGAGAGAGAGAGAGAGAGGGGGGGGGGGGGGGAGGGGGGGGGTTGGGGAAGAAGAGAGAAGTAGAAGGGGAGGGAATGGAAAGGGGGGGAATGAAAATTAGGGGGAAGAAGAGGGAGTGGAAGGGAGAGGGAAGGAGGGCTAGGGGGAGGGAAGGGAAGGTGGGAGGAAAGAAAAGTAGTGCAAGGGAGGGGCAACAAAATGAAGGAGGGTCAGTGGGACAAGGAGATGAGATGGAGGATTGAAGGGAGGAGGCAGAAGTGTGAAATGGGGTGGGCAACAGAATGAATGGGGTGAGTAGGAAAAGGAGAGGGGTGTGGAGGAATGAAGTGAGGAGGGAGAAAGTGAAAGGGGGGGTGATGGAATGGAGGGAAGGGGTGTGACAAAAAATGGGGGGGAAGGAGACACGAGTTGACAAAATGGAAGGGTGGGAATAAAAATGAGGGGGAAGGAGAGAGGGGGTGACATGGACGAAAGGAGAGGAAGTGTAAAGGGAAGAGGTGTGATGGAAAAGAGAAAGGGAAAGGGGAAAAGGGGGGGGGGGGGGGGGTAACAAATAGTGAGGGGAAAGTAGATGGAAAATTAAAGAGAAAAATATACTTTGAAGTTGACAAAAAGTTGAAGTGGTGGTGGAAGAGATTGACACATAGAATAAGTGGTGGAGGGGTTTGGCTGACGGAAAAAATGGTGGTGGAGGTGATGGACAAAAAGTGGAGGGTGGACAAAACTTGGAGGTGGAGTGAGTTAAGAGATTCAAAAAGAGAGGGGTTTGCATAAGTAAATGCGGAAGAACTGAGGGGTAGAGGTGTTGTTTTTATAGAGTGTGAGGGTTTAGAGGTTAATTTTTGGGATTAGTTGTTAACTTGCCTATGCAAGTCACCATTGTAATTAAGATTAAATCTCATAATTTAGCAATATCTTAGAGGGAAAGGAGGGGGAGTGGAAGGGAGGGGGAGCAAAAGCACGTGACAAAAAATGGGGGGGAAAGAGAGGGCATGACAAAATGGAAGGGGGTGGGAATGGACATAAAATGAGAGAAAACAAGAGAGAGGGTGATAGAATGGAAGGGAAGTGGGTGTGGATGGAAGGGAGAAGGGGTGGAAAGGAAAGGGGTGTAATGTAAAAGAGAGAGAGGGAAAGGGGAAAAGAAGGATGGGGAGGTGACAAAAAGTGAGGGAAAAGTAGATGGCAAATTACAAAGGAAAAGATACCTTGAAGTTGACAAAAATTGGAAGAGGTGGTGGAGGAGATTGATGGACATAATAAGTGGTGGTGGGGGGGGTCGACCGATAGAAAAAATGGTGGTGGAGCTGATGGATAAAAAGTGGAGGATGGACAGAACTTGGAGGTGGATTGAGTTGAGAGATTCAAAAAGAGGGGTTTACAAATGTAGATGGGGAAGGATTGGGGGGTAGGTTTTGCTTTTATAGAATATAAGGGTTAAGAGGTTAATTTTTTGGATTAGTTGCTAACGTGCTTATGCAAGTTAGCATTATAATTAAGATAAAATCTAATAATGTAGAAACTATTTGGAAGCATTTTTGTAGTCTTTTGCCTTACGAGATGTATTGTTGATGGTTTCAAAGAGCTTTGTTTCTTATGTGATTAAACACATCATCCACTTTTGCTATAGTTGCTAAACTCCCCGGTAGTGGTGCAAAAATATTGGCACTTCTTCTCTCAACTCCAATTCTAAGGGTGTCAGTCAAATACAACTATGTTGTTATTGATTGTAGCAGCCAAATACAACTATGTTGTTACTGATTGTAGCATAGGTCCTCGGGTCATATTCCAATGAGAAGTGTAGGTTGAAGTGTAGAAAGCATTTCTGGGCTAGGCTTAGGTGAGAAAAGGTGTTGATTACAAAGTCTAGTTGATTTTCAAGGATTTAGAGAAGATCTAAAGGGTTTTAGAAGGAGGATAGGGTTGAGAAATCTAACTACTAGGGGTTTAAGGTTGAGAGAGGATTGCAGGGTTGAGGACTGGATAGCAAGTCTCTTTCATAAATACACGGGGTCACGGGTCAGAACAAGGTTGAGGAGGAGAAGGGAGGGAGGAGAAAGGGGAGGACGGGAGGAGAAGGGAGTGTGAGAGTATTGGTTGCAAGGGAGAGAGCATGCTAGAACACATCGCTAGTGTAAGAGAGCATGGATGCTAGGAGATCAAGCACATGAATGCAGAAGTGAACCAAACACTAAGCCCCAAAGATTGGAAGCTTCTTTTCATTAAGCAATATTTACACATGTTCTTGAGTTTCCATCCCTACACAAAGTGTATGGATTTTCTCTTTCTGGCACAAGGTGTATGGAGTTTCTCTCTCTAGCATAAAATGTATGGAATTTCTATCTCTAGCACATAGTGTATGGAGTTTCTCTTTCTAACACATATTTATGGAGTTTTTCTCTCTAACACAAAGTGTATAAAGTCTCTCTCTCTAACTAAAATTGTGGATTTTATTCTCTCTCTCTCTCTCTCGATCATGGTTTTGCAAATATGTCTATATCTTTTCTAAAAAGTAATTTGGCTATCCCTATCTGTTAGATCCACCATATCTACCTTCATGATCAATATATTACAAGCAAAACTTTGTTGACACTCCACACATACAATGATCTCATCTTGGTTGCTTTGGATATTCTTTTGACCCTTGTTGCCACATGGTTAACACATACCCATGGCTAACACATACCCATCGACATTACCTACCTCTAATCTACCATGTGAATTTTGAATGGAGAGGGCTTCGAGTTTTTAAGCTTGAGCCTCTTTTGACTTTCTAATGATGATCTTTACTCCAAAGCCTCCATCAACGTTAACTTTCTTCACCAAATTTTGATGTCAATCATGGGGACCTCTTCATCCTAAATTGCCATTTTGGTCACCTCCACCTTTGTGGTCAATGGCTCCACATAGAAGATTGTTCGATGATCGTAGGCTTTTGGAGGAACTTTACATTATGGGGAGCGAGCTATCCAATGGGATCTTGCACAAAAAATGCAACCTAAACTCAAGGACATCTCTCACATTTGAGGGGATCATTTTGAAAACTTAAGAGTCTTAGGCTGTCATCTTGTCGTGAGTAGAATGAAGATGACTATGAACTACAATGTTATCCCTACCATCTTCATATTGTGATTTAGCAGGCTAAAATGCAAAGAGTAGAAGAAGTCAAAAAAAGTATTGGTGACAATACTTAACCATTCAATCCTTAATTCATTCTTGCCTTGATGTCTTTGGTTGCATTTTGGCTCCTCCATTTATTCATTTATTGCTCAGTGACTTGATGGTGTCCTTATCTCATCAAGAAGTTCTTATTGTTTAAGGGCATGGCTGGTCTCCTTCATCATCTTTTTCTCTTCCTTCAAATGAATCCTTGAATCATTTGGATTCTTTGGAATCATCTAGCCTTTCCTTGTCATCTATGACCACTTGTGCATTGATTTTTGGTAGCACCACTCTAGTAGTTGATGCGTAGTCATGTTGATCGCATGCCTTTTCTAGCATATCCAACTGTTTCTTCCACAAGTGGCATTGACTTTTGGGGTGGCCTTCCTTACCACCAAGGTAACATGCTCTCTTGGTACTCTTCAGTATCTCTCTTTGGTAGGGCCTTTTGGCTTCCCTTCTATTTAGTGGACCTCTACAGCCCTCTTATGCCTGCCGAACCAGCATTCATCGATCATGCAACCTGAGAGATTGCAAATGTCACAATACTTCTCATTAACACTCATTTGTTGTATGACTTTTTATCTTGGAAGTGTGGCATTTCTAATTTGAACCCGGATTTCACATGTACAAAGTTCTAGTGTAAAGGAACTTTTTGGACCAATTTTTCATCATTTTAGGTTCCATTACTATCTCCACTTAGGCACTCATCTTGCCTCATCGCTCACAAAATTTTTGCCATTTTTGGGCTTGCATGGGTTAAAATCTAAATCAAAATTCACATCATATGCACCCACTTGAAGGCCACAAATTAGCATTGTTTATGTAGGGAAGGAGGATAGAGCATACCTATTTCCAAGAACTTTATTTAACAAAGGATTGCACACAAATCCTAGAAGTACATGCTGAGAGGAAGCCACTTGTATAGAAAAGTAGGGGAAATGACCTTTTAGTGTTGGATCTAAAGTTTTGCATGAAAGTGTGATTGTCATGGATGAACCACATCAAGGTGTGGCAAGAGGAAGCCACGTGTATAGAAAAGTAGAGGAAATAACCTTTTAGTGTTGCATCTAAAGTTTTGCATGAAAGTGTGATTGTCATGGATAATGAACATCAAGGTGTGGCAAGTGGAAGCTTTTCCACCAAATTCATCGTAAAGAAAATTCAAAGGAGAAGACTATGGTGAAGTACCATCTAAGGTTGGCCTATCAAAATTCATGAGTCACTCAAGGAACGATGCAAGAAGAAAAAAATACATCATGGTGGTGACTGATTAGGCCAAAGTAAGAACATTGTGGGACAACAAATCCTAAAGCATAGCAAGGTTTTATATGAAAATATCATCTTTAGCTTTGATGCTCAATTGAATTCATCTTGATTCAATTCATCATTTTAGTGATGAGATCATGGCAAAGGAATTATCGATCTTGAACAATATTCAAAGTCATGACAAAGGACATTCCATTCTAGTTAGAACAAGAGGTCATCAACACATATGATGCACAAAAAGGGCATTTTAGGCAAATAGGAAGGTAGATCATGAAAGAGGTAAAGACCTCCTCAATAAGCCACCATCATAGATCAATGTGCTAGAAGGAATCTTTGACAATTCCTTGAGGCCCCATCCCACGTAGCTAGTAGAGGCATTATAGCAAATGGAGGTAGAGGAATAGTTATAGGCCCAGCTATAGCCAAACTCACAACCATAGCCACCATCATAGCCCTAGCCCCAAGCTCTCAACTGAAGCCACAGATATGGCCTTAGCAATATACAAGCCTCAATCACATGAAAAAAGAACTCAAGATAAGGGAAATGGACCCATACCTACAGATAAAGACAAAGAGGAAAGGTCATCCCAATTCTTGCAAATAGGCTAGTGGAGACTCTAGGAAGGACCAATGCAAACTTCTCTACAAATTTGACATATATAGTACAATAAAGTTGGAGAAGTATGCTATTTATATGGCCAAATTGTCTGATAGGCACTTGATGTGCTATGGCATGTTCAAGAAAATTTCACCCCTCTTGGAACAAAGGAGAGGAACCAATGATTGTGTGGGAGTCCCTTATTCTTGCTAGGGCCTAGGGGCCAGTAAGCTCCCAGCTAAGGGGTCCTAGAGGGGCCAGCGGCCCCCCTGGTGGGGGTTCAGGGGTGGGAGCCCCCGAGGCGATGGTATAGGAAATATTTCCTGAATATTCCATGGATGACTGACTAGGTTGACTAGTTGGCTCCATCGACTAGGTCAACTGGTCGACTCCACCAACTACGTTGATCTGACTACCACCCTCATAGCTATAAAGAGGCGGCCTCCCTAGTCTATTATATCATATCAGTTCAGATAAGATCAGATCTTTTAGCTAGTAGCTCTTCACCTAGTATATGAGACTTCCCTCTTTCTTGGGACTTCCCCCTGAACTGTGATCTGCCCCTTTGCACATTTTAAGCTCCACTGTGGGAGTGCACGAGTGGACGAAGCCATCATCTGCACTACATCAATATTGAAGGAAAAGTTTATTCCTCTCCAGTTTGCTGTGTACTCTATATTCTTTGTTCAGTTTCTGTTTCGTTGCGTTGTGCAATTTAACAACTCCTACATACAACCCCTTAAACTCTTTCTAAACCCTTTAACCCCCAACGGATGCAAAAGCCTTCATTACCCCAACCACGAGGATGCATGTTCCTTTCATACAAACATGCACAATGTCTATTTACTACACTTAAACCTATGTCTCTTACCAAAATATGACCAGAGTTCCTAAGCTACACTTATACTACATATGATTACACATATAACCTATAGGTGACAAAAAGCCTTGGAACCCTGCATACCTAGAGCACCTTGATCTTTCTATGGAAGTCATGGGAAAGAGCCAACATTTGGCACTGTTGGTGGGGAGACTAGTGTCTCAAGTAACAAGTAGACATATGCAAGTATGTGTGAAGAACAAACCACCATAAACTATCACGAACACAGCATTCAAGGGCAAGGAGAGTAAAAATTGTTTCCAACTCTAGCCAAAAATATCAACCCCAAGCATCAACCTTGGGTTACTACCTTAAAAATTTTTTTATTTCTTTAAAATAATCCTTTTAAAGAACAAATTAGGCTATCTAATGGACACCAATGTGTAGAGCTCAAAATTTTGAGCATTTCACCTTTTTACAAAAGAGCAATCTGAGCTAACCATGAAAAGTTATGGCACGGGAAGGTTCTAGGGTTTAACCTTAACCCTAAACCCCCCACCTCCCTTTCTATAAAAACCCACTCCACCCCCTCATTCTTCTTCTTCTACATCTAGCCTCCATCCTCTTCCCCATTCTGAGCTGACCCTCCTCCCTCTTAATTGACCACCACCCTACTCCCATCCTCATCATTGAGTTGCTTTGAGCCCTTCTTGTAGCGAAGATAAAATAGCCATCCATCCAATGCCCATTTGCCCTCAACAATCTTGTTACATTGAGAAAGAATTGGAGAGCATTGTAAATGGTATTCTACTCCTCCCTTTGAATTTCCATCAAGTTTAACATCCGGCAAGTTTCCACCACCACCACCCCCAGGCCTCCACCTCCCCCCCCTCCACCACCACCCCCTCTGCCACCACCACTGCCACCGTGACCCCCCACATCCCCCCTCCCCCCCAACATATGATGACATACACAACATCACTGTGCCTTTGATCCATAAAGCATATGATGAAGTACAAGCCAATGTGGATGGTGGAGTAGGTATGAATGTCCTTTCCAAGGATCTCTATGATGATGGGGTCTCCCACCAATGCAAAAGGCTAATTTCAACATACGCCTTGCAGATGATTCACATGCAAAGCCATTGGGTATAGTGAATGGAGTTTCCACAAAAGAAGTAGGAGTCCGCTTTACTCTTCAGTTCACAATCTTGGATCTGCCCAAGAAATCCTATCAAATCTTTCTTGGACGTCCTTGGTTGCATGAAACATCAATACTCCATGATTGGGGAGCTGATAGATTGACAACACCAAATAGTGACATAGTAGTAAGAGTCAATGTGGGGACAGGAGCCCAATAAAACCCATTGTGCCTAAAGCACTGGATGAAACCTCTTCAACGACGATCTCAAGTAAGTCATCCCTCTTGCAATAACATGCCTTAGCGGAAGATACACAAAGCAATGTTAACAATTGGATCCAAGCATTGGCGACCATTGGCAAAACTGCCATACACTAGATCCAATCTTCTCGCAAATTGATGCTAAGGTCATGCAAGTAAAACCTCCACTCACCCATGAAGAACCAATAGATCCAGAAGTGCCATTCTTTATGGTTGACCTTGAATGGAATAGTGATCTTAAAGAAGCTATCCAATAAGGATTCGGATTTTCCTTGGGACCTTGAAACGGAGGCTAAAAAAGCTTGGTTAGAAGACCATGTCTTTGACAATGATTTAGCCATTCTCCATGCCCTAATGACTATCAAACTTCCTAAAGTCAAAACTCCAAAGCTAAACAATAGCATAAGACCCCACAAGAAAACCGAAGGAGGACATCGCTACAAGGCCAAGACCACTTCAATGAGTTAGAATGAGCCCAAACCATGATTGTAGATTCTATCTTACCAAGCTGGCTCTCCCAAAATCTGAGCCACCTCTTCTGGAATGGTCCCCCAATGGACCTGAAGGAGTATGCACAAGATATGAACCATTACTTGGGAATACTTTGCCAATGGAAAAGTTACCCCACAGTTCCCAACATAAAAAGTTTTGGAAGTTAAAGCCCCATGTGCGGATGAAGCTTGATAATGAGACTCCGAAAAAGAAAATCCAAAAGATTCTAAAAAACTAGTTAATGATATTACGTCACCAAGTGACCATAGCCCATGTAAGTCTAGTTCAACACCATCAGAGGTTGATCTTCGTGAAGTTCCAGAGTACTTCAAAAACTACACCAATGGTAGTGTCACCATAGCAATGCCAAGGCCGGTATGAGAATCTAAAGTGCAAGAAATTGATAACATTGGAGAGATTGCAATCTATGAGGAATCAGACAAAACTCGCACAATAAACCTCACCCTTGAATGAGAGGAAGAGAAATTGGTATTCATTGGGAAACAGCTCACACAAGCAGATGAATCTAAGTTAAAAGGACTCCTAATGGAATACCGAGACTACCTAGCATGGTCATATAAGGAAATGAAGGGAGTTTCACCAGAAGTGGCAGTAAACACGATACTTATTAGGGAAGGTGCCCACCCTAAGGTATGTGGACCATATAGGACAAATCCAAAATATGGCACCATGGTCTATGATCTAGAAAAACTCTTAGGTGCAGGATTCATCTATGAGATAGAGCACACTAATTGGGTTTCATCCATCGTAATCATGTTGAGAGATCACGCTCAACATCATGTGATCATATGTGCATAGCACTAACCCAATAGAGTGCTATAAAGGAAAGGGTTAGATGCCCTAAACCTAACCCTAAATGGGTTTGTATATATTCTACATTTTCAACTGAATCTAGTGTATAGTTAGTCATTTGTGGTGTGCTCTCTAGATGTGCCCTCTCTTCTCATCTCCACTCTTCTCCTCTCCCCTCTTCGTATTTTGTCATGGTATCAGAGCTCCTTTAACTTCCACTGAGGCATTGCGATTCTTGAGAGAGTGAGAGTGATCGAGGGTGTTCTTGAGTGATCGTGAGGATTCTCTTCCGTAGAGAGAATTTCCATTTGCTCAAGAGAAATTTCCATCCATTTTCCATTCTTTCCTTTCATTCTTCTTGAGTGTTAGAGAGACTTTCTTTGTGAGGGAGAGAGAGAATTTGCTTGTGAGTTCATTGAGAGAAAGAGATTAAAATCCATTTAGTCTGAGAGATTTTTTCTGAGAGACAGCATTGTAATAGCAAAGAGAATGTTGCAGACATCTTTACCAAACCACTCGGTAAAGAGTTTTTTGAGAAACACCGACTAGCTCTTGGTTTGATGCAGAGAAAGGACATTCCCATTAAAGGGGTGTGATGGAATGTAATGTTCAATCCTTCTTCAATTCCCCAGAATCATCATCTTGAGGGAAGGCCTACTTCATGATGTTGATCTTGAGGGAAGGTGTTGAGAGATCACGCTCAACATCATGTGATCATATTTGCATAGCACTAACCCAATAGAGTGCTATAAAGGAAAGGGTTAGATGCCCTAACACTAATCCTAACCCTAAATGGGTTTGTATATATTCTACATTTTCAACTAAATCTAGTGTACATTGTGGTGTGCTCTCTCTCCTCATCTCCACTCTTCTCCTCTCCCCTCTTCATATTTTGTCAAATCGTGCTTGAATGCAACAAGAACCTAAGGATATGTGTCAACTTAAAGAATGTGAATGTCACCACAATCAGGAATCACTATCCGCTACCCTTAGAAGAAATAGTGTTGGAAACAGTGTTAGAAAATTTGGCTGGATCGAAGATATATAGCCTTTTAGATGGCTTTAGTGGCTATAACCAAGTGCAAAATGCTCGGGCCAACCAATCCAAAACATCATTTGCTACAAAATGGGGCATATTTGTTATAGATTCATGCCCTCCAACCTATGTAATGCCCCGACCACATTCTAGAGAGTCATGTTCATTGCCTTCAAGTCATTTCTGAATAAGTTCCTAAAGGTAATCTTGGATGATTTATGCATCCACTCTAACAAGAAAGACCATTTAAAATGTCTTGAAGCAGTTCTAATCAAATACAGGGAGTATGGCATCTCCCTAAATCCAACAAATACCAGTTCATGATCACCCATGGAGATGTTTTGGGACACATCATTTCTCAATATGGGATAGCAAACATGCACAAATCAAAGTTATCATGGAATTGCCTCCTCCTGCAAAACCAAAGGTGTATAGGTCTTTATGGGACATGCCGACTACTATAAAAGATTTATCTTGAGGTATGCCATGATAGATAGACCACTTTACAAATTGTTGGTGGAATTCTTATGGACAGAAGAGTGCGACCAAGCTTTTAAGCTTTTAAAGTGGTTCTTAATCACAACACCCATCCTTATATCTCCCAATTGGGATATTGATTTTCATGTTCATATTGATGGCTCCAAGTATGCAATTGGGGGTGTACCTTGCTAAGCTGGTGAACATAAGGAGTACCCATTCTACTTTGCCAGTCGACAACAGAAATCAACTATACCACCACAGAAAGAGAAGCTTTGGCAATGGTGTATAGTGTTAAGAAATTTTGACACTATTTATTAGCAAATGATTTTGTCTTCTATACCGACAAATCAAGCATTGCTTTATTTTGTGAACCATCTGTGTACATCAAGAAAAATAACCACATGGCTCCTCTTGCTTCAAGAATTCAATTTCAAAATAGTAGTCCACGGTGCCCAACACTACATTGCCAATCACATGTCTCATGTGGTTTGTAGATATCATTGGGTACTTAATGGCAGAGAGAACACCCCCTGAACTGAAAGCAATAAATGTGAGAAAACCAATTCTAAAAGTTGCAACTCAAAGTAGGGCGACAATACAAGATAGGTAAGGACCAAGTTTTAAGGAGATGTGTAATGCCACATGAGATCATGCTAATCCTCAGTGAATTCTATGAATATGTCAAAATATGTGATGTATGCCAACAAACTACTAAGCCACAACATAAGTAATTCAATCCCCTAACAACAATCATTGCACAAAAACCATTTGAAAAATGGGGGATTGATTTTGTGGGTACCATCCATCCAATAGCAAAGGAAACACAAGCATGCTACATCATTGTGGCCACCATTGATTACTTTACCAAATGGGTTGAAGCTAAAGCAGTCAGAAAGGTAGATGATGCTAGAAGCACAACAAGGTCCTTATACGAGAATGTGATCACCCAATTCAGATGTCCCATTGAAATTGTGTCGAATAGAGGCATGCATTTTGTCAATGAGGTTATCCAAGAACTCTTGTTTCGCTTTATGGTGATCCGTAGAAAAAGCACACCTTGGTACCCCCAAGGGAATGGACACGTTAAATCCACCAACAAAATATTATGCATTATCCTCACCAAGGTAGTAGAACCAAAGCGTTCTGATTGGGCAAAGAAACAAAATGCAGCCTTATGGGCATACCAAACCACACTTAAGGTCAATATAGAGAATACACCTTTTCAATTGGTATATGGCCTTAAAGCTATGGTCCCACTAGAATTTGTAATACCAAGCCTACATGTAGGAGTACATGAACACATTGGAGATCATGAATCCCTGAAAGACAGACTCTATCAATTAGAGAAGCATATAGAGACTAGATTAGTTGCCTACCATGCCATGACAATAGAATAACATAGAAGGAAGGCATGGTTTGATGGAAACCTTATAGCCAAAGACGTCAAGGAAGGTGACCTGGTTTTGCTATATAATGCCAAAGTCCACAAGGGCAAACTCAAATATCTAGATCACAAGGACCTTATAGAGTTAAAAAAATGAATCCCATTGGGACTGTGTTGCTAGAAACATTGGATGGAGTCCAATTCAACACAATCATAAACGGGAGCCAACTGAAGCGCTACTACATAAACAAGCAAGACGTCCCTAACAATAATGAAGATTTGGAAACCCCAAGTCTTCCTTAGTTAGTATTAGATTGTATCACGAGCAATCACTCGCATATATACATCTTTGCACATATAGGTAGCATCAACCAATTTCAACCTAGATCTTAGAGGTAATGATTGAGTCCTAGCTGCCTTACAAAATCCTAGCAAAAGAAAAAGCATATAGTTAGTCCCTGCCTATTATTAGGTCACGTGCACTCACACGCTTTTGCTTAGATACATAGTAGATTGCATGAATAATTGTGCCACACACTTTCATTCCACACTCTCAAAGCATGTGCTAAAATAACATATCTCACACTACAAACACACAACTGTCATACCTACATACCAACTAAGCTAATGATCAATGGTACACCATATCAAAATCGATGTAGGTTTAGAAACAATGCCGCTGCTAAAGAGGATGCAAAGAAAGACCCCACTGCCTCAGCCCCACGAGACCCCCTCTAGAGTTCTCAGCATCTACCTCCTCTCAACCAAGGCAAACACATGCATTTGTCATTCAGATTGATAGCTCTGATGAGAATTCTGTGCATGACATGGAGACAGAAGAAGTACAAATGCTACCCGAGTCACCACTGCTCTACACGACCATTGACGGGGCCCAATCCTTGGAGCTTGTGTAGCCACCTACATCGACTTATAGACTTTCCAATGATGAAAAAGCTTTCTTAGGGCAAAGGAGTCTTTGCAGTTTGTTTGAGTACCTAAAATACTTGGAGGACAGTCCTACAATGACCACATATATCAATTTCTCCATTCGTATCACTCCAACAACGATGCACAGGTTGGCAAGTACGGCACCATCATTGTAAATCAAAGCTAACTCAATATTATACTCGATATTATAGTGATTCAAAGGGCCTTCTCACTCCCAAATCAAGGTGGAAAATACCCCACAAGGCTTGCTAATGTTAAATTTCTTAAAATACAGCCTCTCCTCACCAAGGGCACCAAGTTCTATACGGACGGGATGTTACTTCACACAATCATCAACCCTCGACTCAAGGAAGCAAAAGCATTCCTATCAACAATCTTGGGAGTCGAATTTGGCAAGAATCAATCCCTCCCACTCCATACATTTATTTTGCTAAGTAGGCAACTAGGATCCAGCATTTGGTCATCTTCTTCACAAAGAAACTCGATGGTTCATCTCGCCAAAAATGCAAGATTCCACACTTATTTGTTGTAATCCTCAGTAAGGAGATAAAAGAAAAAGAAATGACTTTGCCCCAATCACTAGAACCTATTGAGGAGTTGGACATCCCCTTATCACCAGCATGAGACCTGTCACCACCTTCTCCTACTATCACATCAAGGCAAATGCGGATATCTCAGAAGGAATGCCTATTCTAGAGTTAGGAAATGAGAAATTGCCCCACGAGATGCTACAGCTTGGTGCACAGTTGCAACCAATATATCTTTGTCAATAGTAGCAGCCAAAGCTTGAGGCTACATTGAAACTAGCACCGTACCCATCAAGATCATGCCAATCAATGAACCACAAGGAGATCTAGTGCTAGATTGAGAATACGACTACTGTATCCAAGTGGCTGATACCATCAGAACAACCCCTGCAAGTACTACAGAATCATCAAGATGGCTACATGGGTACCATTTGTAGAGCAATTGTATCAATAGTTTCACCAATCCACATCACCGTCTATCATCCTCCATCATCAAGCCAACCAAATGCTTGAAATGTCATGTCCCCACTTTTATTTAATGGTCCTTCTACCACACACCTCTTTCACCTCTTTTCTCTCTCTCTTTTAAGCATCCACCTTTTCCCATATTCCTTTACCTTCACTTGCTTTTTCTATTTTCCTTTCCTTCCAATTTACACCCATCATTTCCCT
Source organism: Dipteris shenzhenensis (assembly GCF_047967505.1). Lineage (NCBI taxonomy): Eukaryota > Viridiplantae > Streptophyta > Polypodiopsida > Gleicheniales > Dipteridaceae > Dipteris > Dipteris shenzhenensis. The sequence continues at coordinate 35,321,823 of NC_141607.1, forward strand.
TTTATAAGTTATTGGAAATATTTATGGAGCTTACACTTAGACTTATAATGTCACTCCAAAAGGAAGGCCTTAATGGGATCCCCACCTTTTTTCAAGAACATAGGATGAGAATAATAGACCAATTTTTTGTTTTGTTTTTTAATAACAACCAAAATTTAGCAATTGTCAAGAACAAAAGATTAGTAAAAGGCAAAAATCTTTCCATATATCTTACATTAATTGGAGTTCTATGGTTACAATAAAAGGGCGTAGCTTAGCTTCCAAGGCATTCAGACCGAAAAAATTGAATGCTTGTTATGGAGATCATTCGCATAACTTGTCCATCGGGCAGACAAGAAGAAGAAGAAGAAGAAGCCGACGACGATGATGATCGAGGAGGAGGAAGCTCCAAACGATGAAAGCAACAATCAGATCTTTTGTTGCAAAGAAATCGCGATAGAGGAGCATGCTCAGGGCTGCCGAACGCAGATGTTGCGTAGCAACATATGAATAACGCTAGTAGTGGCGATGGAATCTGTAAACAGGAGGAGATCTGAGCGTCTTTGCGTACCCACTGGCCGGAAGATCATTGCTTATCGGGTTTGGCCCATTGGGTACATTGTGCAACAGACGAAAACTCCGATTTCCATAGCCTTGCGATGTTTTCCTCCTGAGCTCTGGTTGCACTTGTAACGGATAGAGCAGATCACGCAGTCTCATCGTGCCCTGTAAAATGAGGCCTTACTTCATTAGAACGCACCACGCATTCACAAGTCATGGCGACGACTCTGCCCTCACCACTCGCGAGACAAAGCAGGCGAGAAACAAACAGAGAGAGAGAGACAGAGAGAGAGAGAGAGGATGTTCTTACCTCCTGCCAGAGTCGCTGTCTCAGATCAATCTCTGAGTTTTGCTCTTTTCGCAATCGGGCCGTGGAGTGCTCTATAATTTCGTCCACCACGGTCCCTGGGTTCACGCAGAACACATTACACTCTTTGTCAGTGTCTCTCTCTTTCGTCTTCATCGGAACAAAAATGTGAAACTCAAATTGCAATTCCAAGCCTTCGTTTCAAGAGATCTAGTGTCTGCTGACCACCAAAAACCATGTCGAGAACGAGGTGCAACCAAGTCTACATATATATATATATATATAATCCATACAATGACGGCGAAAAATTAATCTAAGTAAGTGTAAGAGTAAGGAGAGGCATGGGGATGAGGGCGTACGTTCAAGGAGCGGCCGGGAGCAGTCGATGCAGTTAATGGCAGAAACGAAGAGGATGAAATTCACGGTCCAGGCGAGAAGCATGGTAGGGGAGAACCGAGAGAGGCAGCATTGTGTGGAGGGGGCCGAGGTCCGCATGGCGGGATGGAGGGTGTAGCATTCGGGACGGGACAAGGATCAATATATCAAATTCAATCCAAGCTGGGAGGAGGGCAGGTCGGATCAAGAGAGGGAAGGGCAAGCTAGGAAGATGATGGAGGGAGGGCGACAAAAGAAATCTATGGCGATGGAGGAGGAGGAGGAGCTAGTGGAAGGAAGAAGATGAGGAGATGCGAGGTGGAGGAATTCGTGCAGGTTACGATTGATCAGCTGAAGGAGTAGCGTGCTATTGCGGCCACAATCATACGTGCGTTTTTTGCGAGCTGCTGCATGATCTATGCACGCAAGCTTGTCTGCTCTCTTCTCTCTCTCATTTCTGATCTCTCCTCCTTGTGTCTGATCAATTCACTCAGTTTTCAGATCATCAATCCATGTTCACGACGATCATCAGCTACAGCAACCTCCCCTAGCACCTCATCCCTTCTTGTTCCTCGCACACGTCCCCTCTCCAGCCCATCGATCGTCGCTTCAAATGCGCTATCGATCCATCAATCACCATGATCCGATCATTGCCGCCTCCTGATCACCATCAACAGCAAACTATGATCATCTTGCAACTGATCATACCGGCAGCGAACTCCCGAGTCCCATCTCTCCCTCCCATGACCTCCCATCGACTCTAAGTAAAACATGGAGAAAGACGCCGATCTTATTAAACCTGAACCGTCTCATATCTAGAAGTCTATTGAAGGTGGATAACAAGGAAAGGCTTACAATGCACGATCTCTCCCTCTCCCGTCGATCGATCGATCGCACGTTTTCCATTTGTTCCCCCTCCCCCCCTCATTCCTCCCACCACCTCGCCCGAAGAATCCATCCCCCTCCCCTCCTAATAACTCCAGCTTCTCCAACAATCATCGCTTCTCCTTTCAGTTGCTAACGCTTTTCACCTTACCCCAGCCGTTGCCGTTCGCCGTTGCCGCAGCCGCACCCACTCCATGGTCCGCGTTAGCCATGACGAAGTAATCAAGGCGGATGAAAAACGAAATCGATGGATGAATCCCAACTCCTCGTTCTCTTTGGGATGAATTAATTAAGGGGAGGCGTGGGCGTGTAATTACAGCAGCATGCACGCCCAGATCAACAGCAGAGCAGGGCCGACCAATCTTGCAATTCAAGGCACCCACCCACGCAGCAAACGATGATAACGCGCAAATGCAAGCACGATCATAGCTAGCCTTGCAAGCAAGCCACACGTGTGCGTCCTTACATAAAAACCCCCTCGAGTCTCTCTTGAGGGAGCAAATGGTGGCGCCCCGGTCACTCCGGTGTTCGCAACTCAGCCAAAAGGGCATTCCCCCATCTAGGGTAAGGGGCCCGGTGCTATGGACAGCTACCTTTTTAGCACTAATCCATGGCAGAAATGGCCAAATCAAAATTCAGATTTGAAGCTATCGAAGTCATCAGGTCGTAATAGGGAGCTAATTTTTATTTTCAAACTTTTCCAAAAAAAATGTGGAAGATAGAAATCTATGAGTGCCAGTGCTTAGGTCAGCCAGTACTAAGGTACTGTGTGTCCAAAAAATGGTGACAGGAGGGCTTAACACATCATCTTTTTCTATGAAGAGCATTGGGAGGCACCTGCCTCCCTATTGGGGGGGTTGATGACATTTTAAAGGCACCCACCTCTTTAGTGGCCCTTTACCCTAAGCTCGTTGCCCCTATTCAAATTTTACGAGATGTCTCGTGTTGCCTGCTAGCATAGGTCTCGAGCAAATGTGCCCCTGGTAGTGGACCATGGTTGTGTGAGTGTGGGGGGGGGGAAAACCCTCCATTAAGGAGGCCCCAAAGTTCTCTCATGAGTAAAATGCCTTGTGAAAGGCTCTCTGCAAGGCTTGCTTTGGAGTACTTATGAGAAAGGCATCTAGAAAACCGAGAGAAAACCTCACTCCAATCTGAAAGGGATGATCACTCTCCACTCGACAAATTTGATGCAATGGAATAAATAGTAAAGGGGCAAATAGTGCACAATCAACTCATTCAAAAGTGAAATAATTGCATGTGTGCTTATATATTAGGTGGTTTTGAGGTTCTCACAAAGCATGCTTAAGGGGCTTTCAAGATAAAGAGTTGCAAGGAATTTAACATTCCTAGGTCTATATGTAAAGGTCAAGAAACTTTCCTTTACCTAACCTTTCCCTATACTTGTTTAGATAAAACTACTAAAATTTTATTAAAACGTATGAGAAAGGCATTTCATTGAGCCTTCAAGTCTCATACAATGTCTTAAGATATGTACAAGTACTATCCTAAGCTGTAACCACTTTTCCATTGAGCTTTATAATAGTCACCATGTTAGAACCAAGCATTGTGAGCTTGCGGAGGCACATGTTAAGATAAGATATGACACCTTAACATAAGGTCCAACAATTTAAAAATAGATCAAATTATAAGAATAAGAAACGGATATGCAAGTCTCATAATAGAAGCATCTAGCATACTAATCTACCTTGTATTAAAAACTTGTTGATTAAAGATACAACCAAAATTAGTGAGATCAATATAAAACACCAAAGGATTACAAGAAAATGTCTAAAAGTTGTATACTGTACACCATACTTAGTGCTTTTTGGTTAGTGGTGTTGTAGTTGCACACTCAAGTGGAGCTAACATTTGACTAGCATGTTACACAAGATAATCCATTTGTCCTTCTAGGTAAGCCAAGATGTTCCTATGGCATAAACAGAGGCATCTAGATGTAGATGAATAATAATGCCCCCCTTGGTTGTTTGCAAAATGAATGTGCTTAATGCTTGATCTTATATCTCTTTGAATGTAGTTCCCATGAATTCTAATCATGGATCATCAAGGTCTTTGTGCCTGGGCTCTTCTTCTCCTCTGTTCTTCTTCTAGTCATTCCTTTATCAATGTACAAGCCCAAAATTAAGAAGCTCTTCCTTGGCTCAAGAGACTCCATTTGCATTATTCCTCGCCATGTTGGCAACATCACAACCTTGGCTCAAGAGACTCCATTTGCATTATTCCTCGCCATGTTGGCTCAAGAGACTCCATTTGCATTATTCCTCACCATGTTGGCAACATCACAACCATTAGAGAGACAAATTTTTGATAACTATGATACAACACCTTTACCAAGGAAAATGCATATCCCTGTGTGGATCCATGGTCTCATGATCTCATGCATAGTCACACAGTATCCATGCAGCCTTGGATAACTTCCTTTGTATTCCTTTCCAAACTGTCTTGTACCTCTGATGTATCTCAAGACTCCCTTGGATGCTTTTAGTGAGACTATTTTGGATTTGCCACAAATTGTGCATGTGAGCTTACTGCATAATAAATATATGGGCTTGTGATAGTTAGATATATAAGAGATCTTATGAGATGCCGATAGTATCTATCATTGACTGTAGGCCTTTTTGGGTCTTTTGTAAGTTTCAAACTCTATTCCATGGGAGGGGCTACAATCTTAATATGCCATATGATAGCTCTTTAGGAGACTTTCCACGTATTTCTACTGGCTCATGAAGATGTTGTTTGAGTCTCTCTAAAACTCAATTCCAAGACAATAGTGCATAACTCTAAGATCTTTCATGTTGAACTCTATAGATAAGGCTTGATTCAAGTTGCTGATGAAGCTATCATTCACAATCAGATCATCTACATACAAAAGCAATAGTAATGTCTTCCTCTTGAACTTTGTAGTAGAGAGCATGATCTGCATTAGACTTCATGTATCCCAGATTAGCAAAATACTTGTCAATTCTACTATACCAACTTTTGGGTTTTTGCTTTAAGCCATAGAGACTTTTCTTGAGATGTCAATCCTGATGCTCTTTCCTTGGTTCAACATAGCCTGTTGGTTGCTGCATGTAGAGTTCCTCGTCTAGATAACCATTGAGAAAAGCATTTTTGGCATCTAGCTCATACACATTCCATCTGCTGAGTGTGGCTAGTTAAAAATCTTATGGAGTCCATCTTTGCTAATGGAGAATAAGTCTCATCATAGCCTTGACCATATTGCTATGCAAAACCTTTTGCAACTATTCTGGCTTTGTATCTTTCCATGCTTTCATTTGGATTGTACTTCAATTTGTAAACCCATTTGTTTGCAATGGCCTTCTTTCCTAGTGGAAGGTCACATAAATCCCAAGTGTTGTTTTGGTACAAGGCATCCATTTCTTAATTCAGTGTAGTTTGCCATTCTAGCGTATCAACTACATTCCCAAAGTACACTAGCTCTTCCGTAGCCATGATGGTAGTCATAACAGCATAATTAGTGGTTTCAATCTGAATTGCTTTGCCTTTTTGAGCATATATTAATCTTGAGGGCAGTCTTCTTTATCTAGTAGACCATTTGAGTTACTACTCTTCCGGAGGTTCCTCTAGCAATTCTTGCTCTTCTTCATCAACCTTTTCTATAGTTGACTAAGTAATCGATGTGATCATCTCATGTGTATTTGATGATTTCCATTCTAATTCTTCATGGAGCATGACATCTCTGGAGATTATGACTTTTTGGTTGATGGGATCATACAACTTGTATGCTTTGATTTCTTCACTGTAGCCAATCACGATGCATTTACATGACTGAGACGTGATTTAACATCCAACTTTCTATGATGATCATCATGTATGTTGACATATTCTATGCAACCAAATATGCAAAGATGCCCAATGCCTAGATTGTATCCAGTGAATGCCTCATAAGGTGTCGTATCCTAAATCGGCTAGGTTAAAAGCTGATTAAGCAAGTAGTTTGTAGTTGCAATTGCTTTTACCCAATATTGATTTGGAAGATGATTCTCACTGAGCATTTCTCTAGCACAATCTACTAAAGTCCCATTCTTCCTTTTAGCCATTGCTTTGCTGAGGAGCATCTGCACCATCGCCCTCCTTCCCCTCCTCCTCCCTTCGTATCTTCCTCTTGTTTAATGGTCTCGCCTTACTTTCTGCCATTGCCGGACTCTCCTTCTCCGCTTCTCACTTGCTCTCCTCCTCCCACAGCCCCTCCCTCACCCCTCCCTCTTTTGGGTCTTCCGACCTTGCCCTCCTCCGAACACACCTCGCTTCCCATGTCTCTCACACCTCCTTCGGCATAGCTTTCCTCATGCTCTCCCTACTTTTCCTTGCTCTTGCCTTTCCCTTTTTGGGGCTTACTGCCATTGCTGGAGACTTGAAATCGCTACAATATATGATCGTTTGTTCATCTATCGTTGGCGGGCTTGTGTTTTTGCAGGTGTTCTTGTTCATGTCCTGAGAGTTTTTGCCTTCGAATGCTATTACTTTTGCAAAAATTCATGAATGTTGGAGACATGTATTCATGCCCTCTATTAGATCTCATGACTTTGATCTTTCTACCTATCTTATTCTCTACCATGGCTTTGAATGTCTAAAATCTAGAAAAGACTTCATGTTTCTCTTTCAAGAAGTAGACCCAACAACATTTGTTGTAGTTCAATGAAAGTAGAGTGAACTATTGATGCTATGGGTCTATGCATAATCCTATACATCTGTACATATCAAATCAAAAATACCTCTTGCTCGAGAGGTGCTTCTATCAAAGTTGGTTCGCTTTTGTTTACCAAAGCAACATGCTTTGCAAACTTTTCCATGAAACTATAGTTTTGGAATGCCAAGTGCCATATTCTGGTTTCTCAGTTGCATCAAGCTTTTTTTTTTTTTTTCACAAAAGAGACTTCTATTAAGTAAGAAAGAAACCCGCTAGCGCAAGCTCTGTGCGAAAATACACCATGCTAAGCATGTAATAAAAAACACCTCAGAGGAATGAGGTAGAAAGAAACCAAGGCTGAGGCTGAAAATGCCATCTCAACCCTGTAGAAGTCTCAGCAAAGAAGGGAGAGTCTCTCCAATCTTTGAGAAAAGTAACTCTCCTGGAGGAGGCTGCTCGAGATGATCCTTGCATGGTCGCCCAAATGGCCATCAGAGTGTATCGTATCTGTCCAAGTACTGGCCAAGATCTGAGAAGGGTGAACCTGAGAACCCTCCAAAGCCTCAGTGCATTTGGCTCTCCAAATGTGCCGTGCTACAATGCTAGCTAGGATCTCCCATGGAGAGTCGACCAAGGAGTGAGCAGCCCTGAAAAGAGTGGCCGAAACATCCTCTAGAGAGCACGACTCCACAAGGTGTCATCGGATGTGAAGAGCCGAAGAGGAATCAAGTCTCTCAAAAAATACCTGGGGCCCTAAAAGAGTAAGCCAAGCCACTGATCCCCAGGCCATATAGAAAGGTAGGTGAACAAAAGTGTTGAAAAGACTTACAATCCACTTCCATATGATTCTCGCCTGTCTGCAATCCCAAAGGCAGTGCTGTATTGTCTCCAAAGCAAAAAGGCAGTGAGGGCAAGAAGGGTCAGCTCCGAACTTAGACCTCCAATGGTTTAGTGCTATCCCACCATGAATAGAAAGCCAAAAGAAGAGAGTGATTTTTCTATTCCGGTGGGATTTCCAGAGTCTCTGCCAAAAAAATTTCTGCAAGTCAGCACGAATCTGAAAGTTCTCCCAATGATGAGCTCTGGTGGGCCTCCAACGCCTACAACTGAGCTAAAATTTCCTGGCATTATTGACCGTGTAATGAAAGAAGGGGATGCCCTTCTCTCGATGCCCTTCATCTATCCATTCCCATTCCCCAGGGTCCCACTGCAAACTTAATTGGGACACCTCCATAGAGCCACAGCCTCCATGAGCCAAGGGTGAGGAGAAGCGGGTTAGGATCCAAGTACCACTGTGAAAGAGAGCCATGCTCCATGAAGCCCACTATCCTGACTGGCTGAAACGGTACCTCCAACAAGATATTGTCTGTGGATCTGGATAGCCTAAGCATCAAGCTTTTGAAATTGACATGTCCATAGCTCTTATGCTAGATTGCTGAAAGTGGCATCAGTTGTTGTTGAGCTGATATGGCATACTTGTACTAAAGCTAGCATTTTGAAAAAACATCCTTTCTTGTCTACTTTTTCCACTAGCTGATATCCTATGGATTTGTCTCTTATTGTGCATTCATCTCCATCAAATATTACTCAATAGTTGTGCTCCATCATTTGCCCGATTAACAAGAGGTTCTTGCTGAGCTTTGGAATGTAGAGTACATCTTTCACCAATCCTTTTGTATCAATGAAATTGGTCATAGAGACAATGCCTTTCCCTTGAGCTAAATTTGGGCATGGCTTTGATTGGCTACTTTGGAGTTGTATTCTTCATGACAGACTAATCTACTCTAATCTAGATCTAGACCAACTATTGAATGATGAAAAGTAGCAAATAGTTTCTTTTTCTTTTGATCCTTGTAGGTGCGAGGTTAGATGTGTTGATGTAGAGGCTTGAATGTGTATAAGAAGTGGATTTTATGCCGAGACTAAAAAGTGTGTGACACAAATGCTAAAATTTGCGCATAATGTGATGAGCATGTAGAGCATGGAAAAATGAGTGATTTTCCTTTTTGGAGCACCCTCAAATTCTTCCAAGATCAAGAGGTACGGCTTGATCTATGTGGAGGGGGAAAAAAGGAGAAACGATGATGAGGCAGTTGTGTTGATATGTAAAATTGTGCTTGGCAAGGGGTGTGCTTGTGGAGCATTGATGAGGCGGCAAGTGGATGCACATGCAATGTGCACAGAGTGTGCCTGGCAAGGGGTCATTATGGTTGTGTGCCATGTGGCAGATGACATGGTAGGGTGACATGGTAGATGTCATGTCACTGATGATGTGGCTATCAAGTGATGTGGCATGATGACATGGCATGCTGATGTGCAGAGGCCCTAGGTTACTTTCTATGCTGTCGAGCGCTTTGCCTTACAGGGATGAGGATTCCAATCCAGTAGGAGAAGGAGCTCTTAGACTCAGATTTTGCAGATGATACAGCTCTCTATGTGGATGACTCAGCATCCAATCTAGAGAGGGTCAAAGGAGCCCTATCCATTTATTGAGAGGCTTTTTGAGCTTGCATAAATTGGACCAAATTTGTCAACTTCTTCATAGACCAGGAGGAGATCCATGAGGTTCAAGATTGGGGGGCTAATTTTGGCTTTCAGTGGATCTCGAGAAGGGAGATAGCGAGGTACCTGGTTGCTAGGTTAGCATAGACATTTGTGGGATTCAATTCGAGATGAGCAAGCAGTCAACAGCTTGTGTGGTCATTGTGAGAGATTTGATATTGCTTTTGGGCTAATCTCGACACCTCAAGGCACAACTATTCAGGTTACAAAAAATCTTCGAGTGTGTGCTGATTGCCACAATGCAGTAAAAAAGATATGCAAGCTTGAAATGCGGGAGATTATAGTAACAAATTCCTACTACGTCCATCACTTCAAAGATGGAGCATGTTCTTGTAAAAATTAATGCCAATACACATTAAGACTTGCTTTAAACAAACAACATAAAATCCTACAGAGGTATCTAAATGACTACAATGATCAATATGACAAATACTGATGCACGCAGGGTTTTGATGGTCTGGAAGATTGTCTGCCATGGCTTTTGTAAAAAAGTAAAAGTTTCATCATTAGATGGATGTAGTTTTGAGGTTTTTTGAAGGTCTTTAAGGGGTGAACCTTTGCATATAAACACAGCAATATGGGGTCGCATACACTTCTTCCAACAACGAAGAATCACTAAACTGTTGATGATGAAGCTTTTGTGACGATCTTTAAGCAAAAATCATATACCAAAAGAACAAAGGCATATACCCAAAGAATGTTGAAGCATATACACAAGAATGCGGATGCCAAAATGAAGGCTATGATGTCATAGCCTTCGATGAGGGGAAATTGTCCCTTTTCTCTATCACTAGTGTACAAGGGGGCAAAGCCTTTATTTGTTTCAGATGAAAAAAATACGGGAAACCCCCCTCCTAGCAATCCGTCATGTCATGGCTTGCTAGGAGGTGACTCTACACAAATTTTTACATACATGCATACATACATATGTATGCATGTATGTATGTATAAATATATATGGGTTAAGTGGTACAATTTTTCAAAAAAGTGGTATGCTTGATAGTATTAAAGTCTTGAGAAAATTGAGGGATTTAAAAAAGCACACTACAATCATTACTGACATGCTTGAGTTTGTTCTGCTGGACAAGAAAGCCATCCTCCTAGAGCCCTCCCCGTACTGTCACTTGCCTTCCTCATGCTTTCTCAAATCATTGTGATTCTAGCATAGAGCTTTCTTGCATGCCCTTACCATCCATTACCCACCCTTGATTTTGTGCCTACCCTAACTATCCATCTTCATGCATCTACATTATCACATTGCAGGCTCCCCATAAATCTTCACTTCTTTGCATGCTTCATTACCCTCCCTATTGAAGGCTAAATGGTGGAAAGCTCAGTGTGTCAACTACCATTCCTAGACAAAAGAAGAGTTCCTTGTATAGTATAGACTTTCCATGCAATGTCCAAATCCTTGTCCGTTGACATATAATGGCGTCATAGAAGAGAAGTGTCTCTGCCTTCAAATAGAAGCATGAAGGAGTCCAAAAGGTGCACCTGAAGACCATCAAGCCTAAAACTTTTTACCATTGTTGCCTTCTACACTATTGTGTCTACTGGGAGAGCCCACCTAACCATGATTTTTCCATCATGTTTGCATGTGGCTTTGTTTTAGAGAGGTTCTTAGCTTCCGAAATTGCCATAGACAAAAAGAATCATGAAATCATGATGGATTGGATCGAGATGATTCTTGCCAAAATGGGTGAGTATAGGCTGGGGATCTAGATAGAAATCACAAAAGTGGAGGAAAGGGCATGGCCAAGCCATTGAGAGTATAGTTACAAGATATCTTGAGCATTTGAGTAAAGTCTCATGCCATTGGTAGAATGCACACACCCATGCACTTGGAGGATGAAGTGGAAGGTATCCATGACATGGTAAAATATGTATAGGATTAGATGGAGAAATTGGTTGCTGATGTATGGCATGCAAAGCAAGACTATGATGCAAGCAAGGGAAAGTGGTTGCTTCTTCCTCGTGTCCAACATGTTGTAGAGGTCCAGGTGGAGATACAATTCTATGGAATATGTTGTCTTCTCTAAGAGCAAAACCCTTTCAAGATGAGAACATGGTTAGAGAATTGGAGATCAAGCTACTAGTTAATAACACGACTTGTGAAAGTTAGGTAGGGGAGGTGGTGTGTAGGCACTAAAGCTTTCTATTGATGGCATAGAGGTATGTTGTCTAGATGGCTCTCGAAGATCTATTAAACATAAGTTCTTAGGCTTGGGAAATTGTGATTGTATATTTCCAATTTAGATAAAAACCTATTACAACTAGGAAAAGGACACCGAACTCTAACTAGGGGGAAGTTTATAGTCTATTTTAAAGTGCATTTATAAATTTCAGTTTTTGGGGTGAGGATTTTTGTGTACAAGTTTTTAAATGACTTATGAGCTACATGTGGTGCTACAATCTAATGGTGTAAATTCTATTGTTGGCATCTAGAATTATTATAGTGGCCTCATAAAGAGATCAGAGAGAGCAAAATTTCAACTATAGTTTGTTGAAGGCCTTAGAAATGGGGACTATCCCATGGCCATCTTGTCCCAAAGTAGAAAAATGTCTCAGTAGACCTATCATTATGGATTTGTGAGATTGTATTTTGCATGTGGGTCTCCTATTTCACAAGCGATGTCATAGACCTATACATGTTGCTTTGCCACCACATGTTCCACTCGCTATATTTGGCAACAACTGGTGATGAGTGCATGCAGTAGAGATGCAATCAAACCATACAACCTGAGGTCAATAAAATGGTGTGTGTGCTAGCCAATAAGTGGATCTGCACTTTATGAATGAGCATAATTGTTTGTTTTTCACTCTTTTTGTTTCTTACTTTATAGGCTTTAAAGTGGCATATAGGCTTTTATGCGGGATGCAGGCTTTAAAGTGGTGTGTAGCTTCAAAGGAGTATGCAAGCTTTAAAACAAACCATATAGCCTTTAAAGAAGTGTGTGGTCTTTCAAGTGGTGTGTAGACTTCAAAGCAGTATGCAAGCTTTAAAGTGAACAATATAGGCTTTACAGCAAACCATATCGACTTTTACATGGTTTAGTAGCTACAAAGTAGTTTATAGGCCTTAAAGTAGTCTAGGGTCTAAAAAGTAGCATTGAGGATGACCCTCTTCTTGAAATGAATGACCGCATGGTGCTAAAAGTGAAAAAAATTTATCTCAACTAAGTAGTACAATAAGGTACTACAATCCCTCTAGTTGAGCCTTCCCAGCTCACTAGGTTCTCTTCCATAGTGAATTTTGTTGAGCTCGACCCACGAGTCTGGTAGGGTATTACAATCCCTTGGATGAGCCTTCCCAATTCTTTATTCTCTCATCTGCAAGAGCTCATCCAAATCAAGAGGTTAGAAATGATGAGGAATACATGTAGCAAGCAAGACCCACTGTTTTCATCCAAATTGATTTCAATAGTCATTCTGTCATCGGTCTATGTAGGGGCGGCTAGCTTAAAGTGAAAGAAAGTTGCCACTGGAAGGACGGGTTGAAACAGACCCTCAAAGCATGGTGCCTGGAAGACTCCAGGTTGTTCACTCATTATGAGGGGGACAACTAGAAGATCATGAAGGCTGGATTGCTCGAGTTCAAAGGCGGGAACGTGACTGAAGGAGGTGGTGCTACCAAAGATGGACCTATGTACCAGGATGGTGTGCGGAAGCGAAACCGGACCTGGTGGAGCAGGATCCACTAGATGAAAAGCCAAGAAAAGATTTTGACACCGAAAGGTTCCAGAGGACTACGACCAGGGAGTTATTGGAGCATCGTCATCGACGTGCTGGCATTGGGCCGAGATGTGTCGGTGAGAGGGGGTGTTGGAAAGGTCACCTCCCCATCTGTAAGCCCCCAAATGAGGAGTGCGTGGGGGAGGGAGAACCAGGGCAGGAGATGTGCCCAAAGAGAAAAAAGAGAGGGGGCTGCCACATGGGTAGCACCTCACAAGATTGCGACCTACAGATGGCGTCAGCATGGCAGGCCATATGGCGAGGGTAGTGGGCAGGTAAAGGGCCTACAACAGACCCTGATGATGGTGCAGTACAGGTGGGTCAGGACAGCAGGATGTACAGGACGATACGGTGCAGGACACGTGGCTGGGAAGGGCCTGGCAGAGGCGCAGGATGAGCATGCGCAGATGTGGAGCAGCAAATGTGATTGTCTATGGGTAGCAGGCATGCCTTATATAGACTGGAACCTTGCCTTGAATGGAGGGCCAAAGGCCCTGGAAATTTGGGCCATAAAAGCCTCGGGCTGTGTGCCCTTATAGGGCTGGACCAGCCACAGACTGGTTGGCCAGTCTGGTCGGCTAGTCTGTTGTAGGCTGGTCGGTTTTTTCAGCAAGGCCCTAGGCCTATAAAAGGAGAGGCTCTTGCCTCATTTCAGCATCCAATAGTACAGCATCCAACAGAGCAGAAAGGAGCAGCAGAGCACAACCCTTGGGGCCTACATCCAGAAGTTGGAGTACCAATGTTGCTGCAGACTTAGCTCAGTGTGAGGCTGAGATCTTGGCTGTCTTCTAGGGCAGCAAGGAGCTGAGGTCAAAGGACGGAAAGTCTACAGAAGCTCCAGGTGGAGCACGCGGACTCGAGTCTAGAGATAGCTAGCTGATAGGAGAAGGACCTTGTGGTAAGATCAGAGGACCACACCATTGGTGGGACTCTGGATCTATCTCTCTTGTATTGTGTCCATAGTTTTGGATGGAAATATATATTTTGGTGGTTTCTCTATCTGGTTGGTTCATTGTCTATTGATGAGTCTGCACATCTATTGAATGCACATAAGTAAAGAAGTTTGTGATTCCACACCCACACCGCACACTGTGTGAGCTCCTGGGCATTACTATAAGTCTTCCGCGCTGCGTGTACCCTCTGTTGGGTATTTTCTAACAGGTTGATTGGCCAAGCCAATGCATTAACCCCGCAAATCTGGCCATCAGCATTACTTTTAGGAACACCTTTTGAGGGTAGTAAAGTCACAAGATGGTGCAGGGTGGAAAACACAAGGAAAAGGGTGGCACGATGTCAAATACAAATAAAGAATGCTTGACATTACGCAAATGAATGTTTTATGGTTGTAAAGGTAGTGGGTAGTACTCGCCGCCGGCTGGTGTTAGTACATGAAAGTATATATAGGAGTTCAAGTCCTATAGTTAGGGGTTCGGAGCTATTTTAGAGGAAGATTTGGGTGTGTCGAGTGCAGCTAGAGAGCTATTGTATTTGGCTGGTTTGGCCATACAAAATAAAACTATTTTGTTTCAACAAATCTTATGTGTACCAGTTCACTCATTTGCTTTTGTGTGCACTCTTTCTAGTACACTTTGCTTTGCACGTTTCATTCATTTTGTAACAACAAACACAGTACCACTCGCCCACTTATCTAGACCATAATCACCCTGCCATTTGAAAGCCAAAACCACTATGAGATGAAGGACCAGATCATAGCACACAAAGTTGCACACTTTTGCATTTATTATAGTGTGGCAATATTGAAAGGAATACAAAGTAAAGTACAAAAGAATTTTCAATGAGCTCTACATGACTTCAGTGCTATCCAAGCAATACCCTCTCGTTATTCATTCCATTTTGCTTTTATAGTTTCTCTGCAATCTCAAAAGACATGAAATTGTGATTCTAGTCAGTGCTGGTAGGATTCACAATAGTAGATGTCATTGATTGATTTGGTTAGCACAACATGTAATTAATGTGACACCGACCTTTTTGTTTTTGATAATTTAGAAATGATTCACAATTGAGGCCTAAAAGTTATTGTTACACCAATGATGTCAAGTTTAATCATTGTAGAGACATTATTATGTGGTGCTCCAACATCTTTCCATGTACATAAATTATTTTTTTTTAGAAATCATTGCGAACAATGTTTAGCAAGGTATTGCATGCCTAGACCTTTGGGCTTCCTATTTTTATGGTCCCTTGTTCGAATCACTGTGCACATGAATGCTAAATTTCTCATTGGTAATGAGCAAGGCCATATGGAAACAAAGGATAAAATGAAAGTCTTTCATCCAAACAAAGAAATTGGGTCCTTAGGTCAACAGAAGACACGATTATTGGAGATGAGGTAGTTGTCATTGTTTTTTTGTATGACATACCTTGATAGGGAACCGTCCTCTCATTTGTTGGCAAGAGGTCTCTAGTTTTAGATGTTAATGGTCTTTAGCTCTACAACATTATATGAGGTGTACATTGTGTAAGTACCCTACCAAAATGATTGAGGTAATTGCCAATGGGGATTCAAAAAGGTCTTTTGTCTATGTAGGGATCTTCATTTAGTGGGCATAGAAACATTTCTTCATTTTTTAATGGAGTTATGGTAGCAAGGTGCCTAGGTTGTTTGGAAATTTGGATGCCTACTTTGGCAGTACAAGGAAATATTTGCTAGTGTCTTCCATCAAGCCCATGTTAACAAGAGTGGTAATAAGAAGGTTCTTGGCACATTGAAGCTAGTCATGTTCAGACTTCGAGATGTTCTCATTACAAAGACACGTTTACACACAAAACACTATTACCATTAATGAAGCTCCATACAAGTACTTCAAAAACCCAAGGCATTGTTGCATCAGAGTGCTAAAACTTTAAAATCAATGTCCTTGTCTAAAGAGAGTTCCTTGCAAAAGATCTCAAACCGCTCACATGCACAACAAACACATATCAAGTCTAATTGTAGAATATAGCTATCCAAGTGCTCATGGAGCTATCCGATTGCTGACATCCATAGCTATTGCACACAACCTTCCTTCAAACTCATCACATACACAACTCTAGCAAATCAGATGTCGCTCTAGACTTCACATGCCATTTCACTATGTAGAGCCTTGAAGTTGGTACATGGATTGATCCCATGATAGAGGAGTGTGTAGCTAAGTCAAGGTGAAGGATGAAAGCAAAGAGTAAACAGTGTGGGCAAGAAGTAAAAGTTTTCAAGGTGAAGTATGTCCCCATAACATTGATAAACGTACGGCAATTCTGCTCTTCAAAGCTCAAAAGAGGCTCCAACAAAATCAGTTCGAAAGCATGCTGCAAGGGTGGATCGGTAGTTATGAAAAACTTATACATATAGTCAAACTTGTAGCTCATTTTTTAATTGTCCTTCAAGACAACATTTTCTTCTCACCTTGGAGTCCTTGACTTTCTTTACAAGTATGAGTAAACTATGGGAAGGAAGGAAAAGTCCTTTACAAATTAATGAAATTTAAGTTTAACAAGATGAATTTCATTCATGTGGCCTGTCACGTGTAGGAGAGAGAGAGAGAGAGAGAGGGAGGGAGAGAGAGAGAGAGAGAGAGAGAGAGAGAGAGAGAGAGAGAGAGAGAGAGAGAGAGAGAGAGGTGAATAGTATTCAATGGGCCTGCCTAAAGTGAGTGAGTGAGAGAGAGAGAGAGAGAGAGAGAGAGAGAGAGAGAGAGAGAGAGGTGAATAGTATTCAATGGGCCTACCCAAAGTGAGAGAGAGAGAGAGAGAGAGAGAGAGAGAGAGAGAGAGAGAAGTAGAAGTAGAATTTTATTATCGTCCTCGGGGGGCCAAAAATGACCCATGGGACCTAATCCTCAGTACAAAAATCTCCTCCGCTGTGGAGGGGTCAAGAATTTTCAAGTTCTTGACAGTACAAAAAAAGACGAGTGATAAAAGATCCCAACGCTGTCGGAGAGGCAGTGGAGAGAACTGATGAGATCTGAGTTGTGTCTGCCAGTATCTACTGATAGTCGTCTCTGATGTGTGCATATCGGGGGCAGTGTAGGGCTATATGTGCCTATGTCTCTACTGTCTGCGAATCACAGAATCTGCAAACTTTGACATGTTGTGGCAGATTTAGCCAAGCTCCTGTCTCTATTGCCAAGGTATGTGACTGTGTGCGGAATCTGGCAATATTCCTGCGATAGAGAAGAGGTATGGGAGTACTAATGTATGGTTGAGCAGGGGCATTTGGTGTCATGAAAGATGACCAGCATAAAGGATTTATTTGATCTTGATAGTATTCTAGCTTGGTCCTCTTTTCTACTGTCAACCATTGGGTTTGTAGAGTGCATAGTAGGGACAATTGGAATTCTTGCATCTTGACCTTTTTAGGGGGCATAGTCAGGTATGATTCCACTTTCCATCTGCTAAACCATTTCCTTATATCTGTCCCCCATCTTGTGCAGATGATCTTGCTTTTATGATTCTTCTGAAGTTTCATACTAGCAGTCCATGCTCTATGTGGCAATCTTTCTTTTGGCATTTGTTGTACTTCCACTAGGTACTGCATCACTCTGATTAGTGCATGGAATTCAATTGGCCGCCTGCCCGTTTCCAATAAGAGGACTGAATAAGGGGTAGTTGCCTTGACTCCTAGATGTCTTCGTAGGAAAGCTTTCTGCATTTTTTCAATCTCATTCCATGTGGAGAGAGAGATGCTGCCCCCCCATACTTCTACTCCATATAACACTGTTTGAACCACATATGCATCAAACAACATATTTCAAATCTTCCAGTTCCAGGTATTAGTGTGCCTACAGTCATTTTCAAATTGATGGTACTTCCCCCAACCTGTATCCAGCCTTCTTTGTGCACATTGGTATGTTAGTTCCCAAATATTTAAAGGTATCGACATATTCAACGGGCTGCCCCTCAAAGCTGATAACCGGGGGATGTTTAGGTCGGGTGGTGCATACTGCCATCATTCATTTTGGTTTTGGCAGTGTTAACTTGCAGCCCACTTTCCGTGCAAAAGACCTGTAGTACCTGTAATAGTTGATGCATGGAGTCAAGGTCATTAGCGAAAAGAACCACGTCATCTGCATATAGGAGCAATAGTATATGTTAATAGAGAGAGAGAGAGAGAGAGAGAGAGAGAGAGAGAGAGAGAGAGAGAGAGAGAGAGAGAGAGAGAGAGAGAGAGAGAGAGAGAGAGAGAGATGGAAAAGGAGAGAGAGGAATATTTTAAAAACAATTGGAATGAATGCACGTCTAGAAAAAACAGACCCGAAGATGTTCTGAAGTCAACACACCAACCAATCACGGAATTTGCAAAAAAAAAAACACATCGGGAAAATGCTCGAAATTATTTGTGGCATCTTGAAAGCAAAACGTTCACGAAGGCCGACGCGAAAAAAAAAAAAAAGGACTAGGGGGTGCTAGTAGGCAGTTGAGGTTAAAGGGGGGCGGTGTGTCATGATGGCCAACCGCCCCACGAGCGAAACTCGGGGTGGTGTTTAAACTCAAGTCAGGTTAACTGTGTCTTCTTCACTGTATATCAAGCTGTCTTCCTTCTGTCTCCATAGCTTCAAGCTTTTTCCTTGCTTCCATGGATTCAGAGAGAAATTCAAGCAAAGCGCGTGTTGCACTGTATCAATCACGTGCTTTTTCTCGAGGTATAGCACAGTGCCTGTACCACTTGCTAATTCGTATTGCTGGATTTTAGCTCTCAGCTCTTTTACCACTTCAATTTATCTATTGATGAGGTATCAAAGCATGTCCTTGAGACTCCCTTACCCTTTCATACCTTCGAAGCTCGGAAGCCTGCCCTTTAGCGTATTTTCTGCATGAAATTTAGCTGCATAGATGTCGAGCAAAGGCAAAAACAACTCCATTTTTGGAGACGATGATTATTTGACGTTGGACAAGTTCTCTGTGCCACTCACCGAAGATGTCATGCAAGACGACGGAAGTTTCACGCTTTGCCTCTGGATCTATCTTGTGAAGACTAGCAAGTTTGGCATTGTCATCCGTCAGGTACTTTTTCAAGCTAACAAGAAGTATCTTACACCGCATTCTTAATGCCTATCCTTTCGTAGTTTCAGTTTTAAGTTGCCCATTCCAATCCATGATATATATTTCCTTGTGCAAGCAGGTGTGCTCTGAAAGCAGAGTAGAAAGGCCGTTTCTAACGATGGATCACAATAGGAAGTTGAGTCTTTATTATTGGAGCTTCTCACCGCAAGAAACAAGTGTTGCAGGTGGTGAAATGAAGAATCATGGTTCTGTTTCTGCTGACCAACCTTGCCCGATAGAAAAATGGATTCACATAGGCTGTGAGGTCAGTCGGCCAGTCTCTGTCATTTACCAAGTCTGGAAGTGTGAAATTAAGATATCTTCATTGAGGATTGTTGTTTGAAGCGTGATCCAGTATTTTACAGAGACCGTCCATGTGACGATATTTTGGATGGGGAAATTATCGTGCATACGCATAAAGTCTGCCAGCAGTTCGTCTGCACCAGTAAGTAGCAAGGCATTTTTTGAGTGTAAGCCCTGTGATTCTTCAAAGTCGTTGCTGCAGGAGATTAGAGCTCCTGAGCATGAAGACACAATGATATTTTCTTCTCTGTGGAGACGACAAAAGCAGTCCCTGTCTTTATGTTGCCTGAGGAACACACAGATATTACAATGTGAGCAAGAGCAGCCTTGCACATTTAGGCCTTAGGGTGCTCCTGCTCGAGGCCTGATTTAGGTATTTTCAGCTAGGTTGCTTTATGTGTGTGTGTGAGAGAGAGAGAGAGAGAGAGAGAGAGAGAGTCAGGCTAAAAAGCTACTCTAAAAAAGCAAACAAAACACACACACAACATGCCTGCCTGTCTAAATCCATCTCCCAATAAACCAATGAACGTTTATGCTTCCTTGTTCTAAACTATTGGAAAGTCAGTCAATGCTAGAAACTTCAACCTGAAGTTTTACTTCAAATGTCATTGTAGCTTGTTAGGGGCCTGCTCTACCCTCTTGTCGATCATGGTTTTGAGTCTCAGAAGATTGCTAAGGTGGCAAGTGGTAAAGGGGAGACTTTCAACCACCACTGTGCTTCTTGACTTATTTAAAATTTCTAGAATGGCAGCCAATGATAGCAGCTTCAACCTTATGTTTTGTTGCAAGTCTACCTTTTGTAATTGCCGGTTACTGAATTATGACTGTACATCATTTTTTCAAACCCTAGAGACTCAGGATTTGCAGGATCATCTGTGATTCATACTTAGGAGATGATACACAATTGCTTCAAACCTTAGAGGCTCAGGATTTGCAGGATCACCTATCATTCAATATTGGAGATGTCGTACTCTGTGTCAATACCTGTAGGCTACTGATCTATTTTTTATTGCTTGTCATTTTGGACCGGAAATACAGATGGGCAATGATGGCATTCGCTTACATATGGATGGAGTGGTTCTTGGTGAGAATCGTTTACATGGGTTCATTGAGAATCGTAAAGAAGCAAGAAGCACAATCACCCTTGTTGGTGGAAATGGATGTGGTAGCCCAGATAATGTGCAGGGTTATGCACACTATGTCCGGGTGCTGCCCCAACCAGCTGTGACAAATCATTATGTCAAGGTATGCTTGCTCTTAATGACAGCACACTTTAACCCTCGGTTGCTTTTTTGAGCCAAGTAGAAGTTTCAAATCAGATTATATTTTCTACTATGCTGTTGTCAGATAAAGATCGATAGGTATGAACCTTTTAATGTTTTTGTTTCTTGAATCTAAAGATTTGTTTGTTTTGTTGCAGCATCCACCATTAGAATTATCTCTTGATGGTTCTACAGGGGCATCGGATGACCTCGAAGTAGAGGAAGGTGGAGACGGGATTTGGAGTGTGGTAGGAGGCAAGGTTAGTTCTTATACTTCTGTGCATAAGAGACAGGATTTGAATCGGAGTTGTCGGCAACTTTCTGTGGTTTATTTGCAATTGTGGTGGTAAAGCCGAGGGTAGTTTTAGTACGTGTAGTGTACAGAATAATAAATTACATGCTGTACAGTACGGTCTGCATACGCCGTATGGGAAAAAGTTTTGTTTTTTGTTCTTTTTTTGGGGTGGGTATGTGCTAAAAAAAAGTAAAATGGCTCAAATGTGTCCCTGTTTGTTTTAATGTGTACTTATAATTATAAAACACAGCTAAAAGTCCCTTTGATCCTATAAAATTAACTTGGCACTTGTTTGTTATTCTCCCCTGACTGGGGGAGGGGGCCCTCAGTGGGTACAGGGACCCAATTGGTTGTTGACTCAACTCTCTCTCTACCCTCATCTCCTTTCTCTCTCTATGGTACACAACGCTAATTCCTTGCTAAAGGTTAAAGAAGGTCTTGCTATGAATTACATGATTAGATTACCGTTGCATGTTACAGCCATAGCTAAGAGACCACATCGGACCACACATACTGACCATTGCCAATGCCCTAT
Source organism: Dipteris shenzhenensis (assembly GCF_047967505.1). Classification (NCBI taxonomy): domain Eukaryota; kingdom Viridiplantae; phylum Streptophyta; class Polypodiopsida; order Gleicheniales; family Dipteridaceae; genus Dipteris; species Dipteris shenzhenensis. The sequence goes on from NC_141607.1 coordinate 35,343,327, forward strand.
CATGGGTTGTATGCCGCTGCAATCTTGCACATCACTGGAGCTTCTTGTGGACTTGACTCCTTTGTGAGCAGATAGAGAACCCCATAGTCACGGCACACCACAACCTCTGTCCTCTCTATGGGCTTAGAAATGTACTAGTGTTTTATGTTTATGTTGTACTTGTCTTGGGTGCAAATGCCCGCTTAGAGGCTCCACCCATTCAGCTCATTTGTCAGTCTCATAGACCCTTCGGTCTTTCAAAGACTTTGATAATCTCTCTCTCTCTCTCTTTCCCCCCTCCCTCTTATTCTCTCTCCTACCCCGTTCCTTCATCTCGCATCCCTTCCCCCTTCCTCTCTCTCTCTCTCTCCCCTTTTTGTTAGTTCTATCCTTTTCTCTAAATCGGCTTCATCTTGTTTTCTATAGCTGGAGACCCTCAGCGGAAAGATACATCGTCTGCATAGAGGAGGATTTGAACCAAGGAGCAAGCTAGAAATGAGCTCGTGCCTTTTAATGTCTCGATGAAAGTCTCGAGCTTATTGATGTAGAGGCCAAACAAGGTTGGTGACAACATGGCAACCCTGTTTGACTCCAATCGTGCTCCTTACCTCGTAAGTCATCCAGTCGCCGTCCAGAACCTTGCTTGAAACCCTCTCATAAAGTGTTGAAACTGCCTAGATAATCTCCTGACCGTACCCTAGATCCTGTAGGTGTCTGACGAGGCAGCCTCATGGCACTATGTCAAAACCCATACTGAAATCCACAACGCAGTAGTAAACCCTCTGTCTCCGTATCCTGGCCTCCTCAATGACACCTCGGAGTGTGAGGATGTGATCGAGGGTCACTTGATCAGTTCAAAAGCTTGCCTATCCAACAGCTTTGCGGTCCTCGTGCTCCATAAACTGGCTAACCTATGTGTCGAGTACCGAGGCATAGATCTTAAGCTCGACATGCCCAATTAGGATGGTTTCGGGTTCATGGGATCCCGTGCCTTGTGGATAGGGATGATGGTATTAAGGGTCCATTACCAGTACATACACTTTATTAAAAATCTTTGCTAAGGTCGGGGCTAGGGTACTTGGTCCATATGCAATGTATATAGCCCCTCATGATCTTTGGCTTGGACATTATGTAGCTTTAGGGCTACATGTCTGATGTTACCAGTGGTGAAAGTGCACAGGAGGTGGGGCGAGGTTGCTGTGAGAGTCAGGTGGCAGCTGGTGAGGAATGTCATATAGCGGGCGTGCATAGGACTGCCAGATGGTGGTGTTGGTGAGATGAGTCATCGTCTATCACTTGATAAACTTCTTTGGAGTTGCTGTCAAATATATGTACATGTATCCTATCTTTGATGGTATAGTACATGTATCCTATTTTTGATGGTATGTCATGTATCATGTCTCTGATAGTGGCAAGTTTATATTGTACTTATTTGGAAATAAGAAATGATAAAATTCTCTCCGATCGATTGGGTTGTCCATGGCAATGAAAGACATTCAGGCATAAAAACCAACCTCTTATTTACTTGCATTTTCAGAAGATGTCTGGTTATAATTGTTCCTAATCTTCTACAAATAAGAGATTTTTGAGACTTCAAAGTTGAACGTGTAGGAAATGGAATATATACAAGAACAAGAAAAATGGAATATATACAAGAAAGAAAGTGAGCAAAGTCAAAAGAACTGGCCTGAAGAGAGAGAGTTTGATAATGATTATTTCAAAAATGTGCTGTTAAAAAATTGTTAAAAAAATGTGCTGCATCATTATGTGTAGATATGACTGCAGCTTTCAGGTTTACAATATAATGAAGTAGAGAGAGAGAATGGGGGACTGTAAATGATGAAAGAAATGCTAAGGGTTCTCCTTCAAGATCCGAGGAGGGTGATTTGGCTTAATAAATGCTGTAGCTTGGACTTTGCTAATACCCTTTGTTCAGAGTTGTTTCAACCATTCCCTTGGGTCTTATCATCTGTTCCCTTGTATTGCAACATCTGTACTGTGGCAGTGTTCAAAGCATTCTATAATATAGCCTTATGATGTAACAAGAGTAAGGCTGTTGTGACATTTGATCTAAAACATGTGGCATCAATGTTAGATATAATTAGCGAGATCATTGTCTTGGAGTGTTTGAAAATAATTTGTTCTGGTACAAAACTTTTGAAATTGCAGGTATTATTATGGTATTTATCTATCAAATTACCACGGTTAGTGTTATCAAAATCCTATAAGCTGTCTTATTATATTTATCGTGTTTTGTATTAGCGGCCTGGGATTGCTGTTAGCTTGGAGGGTGAGGCAGTGATGCTGTTTCTGGCTGTGAGACTTCGTCATGCAGGGTTTAGTCTAGCCTGTACACACACACACACACACGCACGCACACGCATGTACGCATGTACACAAGTGCATGCTTATAGACTATAAGAACGGTTCTCAAATATTATATGCATTACCACAATGCTTAGACAATTTATTGTATGGTGTGTAGGCATCTTGTCGCCGCAATTTTGCCCTTGATGTGGTGTTACTTGATGCTTTGGGTCGCTCCATACACAAAGACATGGAGGTAAGTAGGTCGCCTTTGTAACAAGATGGGTGTATCAATGGGTCCTGATACATTACTTTGCAATGCAAGTCATTTGCAGTATTAGGGCGGTTGTTCTTCCAGTCCGAGGCTTACGAGAAGGGGCTGCTTTTTGATACAGCTTATTGCACTCCTTGTATATGCGGATAACGGTGTTCCTGTGGAGAAGCCGAAAGATGATGCCGAAGCTCCACTATTGACGACTTTTGATGGTGTGGAATTTCCTTCCACAGAGAGACCAATCAAGCTGGTTCATGGCCGGGCATCTTTCAAGCTCAAGATATCACAGGTTAGGCTCCTTGGCAAAGTAGAGCTAAGGGTGATATAAGTCTAATTCTTTCTAGTTCAAAACCAGATCAATACATCTAGTGTTTTATAAATCTCTGCTTTTTTTTTTTGGGGGGGGGGAGGGTGCAGTTGTCATCAAAGTGTGATAATCGCCTTTTCCGTGTATGCTTTGATTCACCAAATACTCCAAGTTATCCCTTTCTCCGAGTATTTTCTCGGCCCATTCGGTGTGTATCTCGGAATCGAAACAGCAGAGCTCCAGCTGGTCCATGGAAGAGGCCAAATGCTTCTATGGTTTCAATGGAAACTGTCCGGTCACCGGAGGAAGTTGTAATGGAAACTTCCCTTATAAGTAACGATTATTTGAATGCAAATACTGGTCTGCCTTCAAAGTTTATTTCTGGACAGCCTCCTGCAAAATGCCCACGCACGGTTCCTAAGAAGGTCTCTACTTTATTTCCAGATCCTCAGGATGCATGTGGGACTCCACATAGTTTTTCCACCTGTGATGTCACTGCCTCCCCCCATTCCGAGGTTCACAAAAATGCATATGCAGGCAGTAATTTTGGAATTGCATGGCCTGGAAATGAAGAATGCCATATCTCCCAAGCTCCTGCATCACACTTGATGCAGTCGGATGGTACATTGGACAATGGCCATTGCATGAAACAGGAAAGATTCCAGGAGGAAATTTTGGCATGTAAAGACCTCAATGCTCCCACGTTACAAAGCCCTGGTGTTTTTAGAGTTGGCCATGCAGAAGGACTATCAGATTTCTTTGTGTTCAAGTATTGTTTGGAAAACATCTATAGCCGTGCAGCTTTTCTGAAAGGAGCAGTCATGTGCCGGACTGATCAAGAGTTGTCAGATTTTGCAAAGCGTGTATCCCACTATACCTCTTGCCAGCACAATGGGTATGCAGTGTTTTCCAGGGTTTAATAAGCTTGGTTCTTCTGAATTATATGTCTCCTTAAGTTAACACAAGGAAGCGAGTCTATGATACTCTTGATACAATGCACTTCGCCAAAGCATTTTAATGCCTCTCTCTCTCTCTCTCCCCCCCCCCCCCCCCCCTCCTCTCAAAAAAAAAAACACACACGCTTTTTTTGGTGAAATCTTTGATCTCCCCCCAAAACACACACACACACTTTTTTTTTTTGTGGAATCTTTGAGTCATTATATTACAAAAAAAGCTATCCCAGAAAGGGGGAGCTATAATACATCAAGAGAAAATGTCACTGTAGGACAAATATACATCATGATCAAATACACGAGATTGCAAGCAATCAAAAAGCGATTACAAAGAGTATCTAAAGAAAGAGAAATTGGAAAAAACAGGATTACCAAAGACCCTATGATTGTGATCCTTCGAGAGAGTCCAAAGTGCCCAGTACCGAACCCAAACAAAAAAGAAATCAAACTCTTGTCTAGGTGGATGTACACCAAAAAGCTAGAAGAACTTGCCAAAAGCAATGTGAGGAAACCGAGCTCTCAAAATCTGCCCAAGGAAGTCCAAAAAAGCACAAGAGGAAGGACAATGCCAAAAGAGATGAGGCACAATCTCTCTCGGAGCCAGACATCTGCGACAAATAGAGGAAGCAATATGTCATCGTGCCAAGAGCTGTCCATGAGGAAGAAACACCCAACAAAACTCTCCACAAGAAAACTTGCTGACAGAGAGGGATCTTAGAATGCCAAATCTGTCGCAAACGTTTCCCCTACCATTTCATAGGATGATTAAGATGCCAAAGCTGATTTGTCTTTTGCGAGATAAATGGTGGAGGAAGTAGAGCTTTATAAAGAGAAGAGACAATAATATGTGCAAACTGCAGAGGACGGCATGACAAGCCTACATAAGAAAGTGTCCAGTCTTGAAGACGATCCTATAGATGCAATCGAGGAACCAGCTAAAAAGGTTGGAGCATCAAAGTAATCTTATGCCAAAGTGGACGATAATGCATTCCAAGGCCAAATTTGGTAGCGGTCAAAGGAAAAGTAAGGGGAAATCCAGCATCATTAACAACATCTTTAACCAAACGAATCCCCTTGAGACTTAGAAAATACGAACCTCGAGGCTCCTGCAAAGCCAAAGGAAGGGCGAACACACACACACACACACTGCACGCACCTTACAAGCATGCACATGCTAATTAAACTTTTCTGTATAGCTGAGTGAAGGCGTGAATGATTACAATGCAAACTGCTCCTTCGAGGTGGAGGGGTTAAAGGCTAGGCCTTTCTGTGGGATGGAGGTAGACTACTACTTCTCTCCTCTTCTTGCTATTTTATGAGCTGCTGAATTGGGGGTCTTGCTGATGCTCGTGAAACAGCCCCTACAGGTTAGTCACCACTAACGTGGGGGTTCTAGGACCTCTATCTCCGTGGTATCTTGCAAGCTCATCAATGTCAGTACACATTCATAGGGACACATATGGTGTAGGCTAGAGTGTCACCGCTCAACCGTAGATCCCTCAGGGTCACCACTGAGCTAGGAGTCAGGAAACCTCCGATCATAGTCCATCCTAAGGACAGCACATCCTAAACCAGGTAGTCCCATTTGCGTACATATGTTGTTAGGGAGACACAGGCCTAGATGGGCTCTTGGAAGGCCCCCTCCCAAAAATGACCCAAGTGAGTAATGGCTCTCACTGATATATATGCAGGATGTCTTAGGTGTCTCAAGCCTAAAACCACCCTGAGTGTACCAGAGGTATCACGTGTCCTGATTTCCCAAGGTTAGAACACCAGACATTGGGTTAATGTGACCTCCATAACACTAGCCATGTGATGTCCACATGTGTGTTGGAATGGTCACCTCCCCATCTGTAAGCCCCCAAATGAGGAGAGCGTGGGGGAGGGAGACCTAGGGCAGAAGATGCCCAGAGAAGAAAGAGGGAGGGGGCTGCCACATGGGCAGCACGTCACACAAAGAAAGGAGGGTACCTGGGAAGTCGTGGAGCTCCTGGTGTACGGGGCAGACACGTGGACATCAGGGACCTGCAGCAGCCTGATTGCGCAGGGATTTCCAGCAAGGACAGATGACGCTTCAGTACGAAGAAGGTACGGGATGCATACGTGGCTGTACGGGGCTGGTGAAGGCCTGGCAGGAGGCAAGGATGCTGCAGCAGGAAGGCGCCTGCATGAAGAAAGATACGGGGCAGATGGCAGAGGCTATGGGCAGGAGTACAGCCTGCAATAGGGTCTCCAGCAGCAGCAAAGGGCAGCCTAGCAGCAGCCCAAAAGGGCTGGCTAGGGCCCTTATATAGGGCTGGGCCCTTGCCTTAATTGGAGGGCCAAAGGCCCTATAAGTTTGGGCCAAAGGGCCCCAGTTTTAGAGCCCTTAAAGGGCTGGACCAGCAGCAGACTGGTCGGCCAGTATGAGGCATGACAGGCCCCTTTGGGGCCTACGAAAGGAGCCCTTTGACAGGGCATTTATTATCCAGCAGCCAGCAGTTCCAGGGCAGAAAGGAGCAGCAGGAAGCCTAGTCTCTGGGCCTATCTACAGGAGGTGAGAGAGTGCAACAAGGGCTGCAGACTTAGCCAGGAAGGGCTGGACCTTGGCTGTCTTCTAGGGCAGCAAGGTGCTGAGATCATCACACCCTCTGGAGCAGCCATTCATAAGCAGGTTGGAGTAGTGGAACAGCTATCTTGGGGCCTACATTGAGGAGGACCAAGGGGACCTGTGTGCTACAGACAAAGCTTGGCAGGGGATGCCCACCTGGGCTCATTCACAGGCAGTAAGGTGGAGAAGAACACACTGGACGGAAAGTCTGCAGACGCTCGAGGTGGAGCATGCGGGCTCGAGCCTAGAGATAGCCAGCAGATAGGAGAAGGACCTCGTGGTTAGATCAGAGGACCACACCATTGGTGGGACTCTGGATCTATCTATTTTTTATTGTGTCCATAGTTTTGGATGGAAATATATTATTTTGGTGGTTTCTCTATCTGGCTGGGTCAGTGTCTATTGATGAGTCTGCACATCTATTGAATGCACATAAGTAAAGAAGTTTGTGATTCCACACCCACACCACACTGTGTGAGCTCTTGGGCATTACTATCAGTCTTCTGCTGTGCGTACCCTCTGTTGGGTCATTTCTAACATGGTATCAGAGTCGAAGTAGGAGGCTCACAGGTGTGGGAGCCTGACGTCAGGGACCTTGCTGAAGGACGACCCTGATTCAGAAGGTCTTGGGAATCGACTTTTACGATTGGAGGATTGTGCCCCTTGCGAGAAGGAGGGTGACTCAGGTCAGGTGCGTTTAAAGTTCGCAGTCCAGGTTATCTGGAGATGTACTTTTGTTGCAGACCTTGCCAAAGGAAGGACGGGTTGAAACAAACCCTCAGAGCATGGTGCCTGGAAGACCCTAGATTGTTCACTTATTATGAGGGGGAGAACTGGAAGATCGTGACGGCTGGTTTGCTCAAGTTTAGAGGCGGGAATGTGACGGAAGGAGGTGGTGCCAGGAGGTGCTATCAAAGATGGACCTATGTACCAGGATGGTGTGCGGAAGCGGAACCGGACCTGGTGGAGCAGGAGCCACTGGATGAAAAACCAGGAAAAGATTTCGACATTGAAAAGTTCCAGAGGACTACGACCAGGGAGTTACTGGAGCACCTTCATCAACGTGTTGGCATTGGGCCTGGATGTGTCGGTGAGAGGGGGTGTTGGAATGGTCACCTCCCCATCTATAAGCCCCCAAATGAGGAGAGCGTGGGGGAGGGAGACCTAGGGCAGAAGTTGCCTAGAGAAGAAAGAGGGACGGGGCTGCCACATGGGCAGCACGTCACACAAAGAAAGGAGGGTACCTGGGAAGTCGTGGAGCTCCTGATGTATGGGGCAGACACGTCGACATCAGGGACCTGCAGCAGCCTGATTGCGCAGGGATTTCCAGCAAGGACAGACGGCGCTTCAGTACGGAGAAGGTACGGGATGCATACATGGTTGTACGGGGCTGGTGAAGGCCTGGCAGGAGGCAAGGATGCTGCAGCAGGAAGGCACCTGCATGAAGAAAGATATGGGGCAGATGGCAGAGGCTATGGGCAGGAGTACAGCCTGCAATAGGGTCTCCAGCAGCAGTAAAGGGAAGCCTAGCAGCAGCCCAAAAGGGCCTGGCTAGGGCCCTTGCCTTAATTGGAGGGCCAAAGGCCCCAGAAGTTTGGGCCAAAGGGCCCCGGTTTTAGAGCCCTTAAAGGGCTGGACCAGCAGTAGACTGGTCGGCCAGTCTGGTCGGCCAGTATGAGGCAGGCTGGTCGGTTTTTATGACAGGCCCCTTTGGGGCCTATAAAAGGAGCCCTTTGCCAGGGCATTTATTATCCAGCAGCCCGCAGTTCCAGGGCAGAAAGGAGCAGCAGGAAGCCTACTCTTTGGGCCTATCTACAGGAGGTGAGAGAGTACAACAAGGGCTGCAGACTTAGCCAAGAAGGGCTGGACCTTGGCTGTCTTCTAGGGCAGCAAGGTGCTGAGATCATCACACCTTCTAGAGCAGCCATTCACAAGCAGGTTGGAGCAGTGGAACAGCTCTCTTGGGGCCTACATTGAGGAGGCCAAGGGGACCTGTGTGCTGCAGACAAAGCTTGGCAGGGGCTGCCCACCTAGGCTGATTCATAGGCAGTAAGGTGGAGAAGAACACACTGGACGGAAAGTCTACAGATGCTTGAGGTGGAGCATGCGGGCTCGAGTCTAGAGATAGCCAGCAGAGAGGAGAAGGACCTCGTGGTTAGATCAGAGGACCACACCATTGGTGGGACTCTGGATCTATCTATTTTGTATTGTGTCCATAGTTTTGGACGGAAATATATTATTTTGGTGGTTTGTCTATCTGGCTGGTTCGTTGTCTATTGATGAGTCTGCACATCTATTGAATGCACATAAGTAAAGAAGTTTGTGATTCCACACCCACACCACACTGTGTGAGCTCCTGGGCATTACTATCAGTCTTCCGCTGTGCGTACCCTCTGTTGGGTCATTTCTAACAATGTGGTCTTAACATTCCTTCCTTTAGTGCTAGCCTTCGTCATGGCTGAATTTGCCCTTCACCTTTGGAGTGCCGGCAGAAACTCAGTACGAAGACTTTGTATAAATGGATGCTCAAGTATGGTATGGGTGTGTGGATTTGTATGTGTGAAAGCATACTTTTATACTATGGTCTACACGCACTGTTGGGCGCTGATGACGTGAGTGGGGATGTCATAGTAGCTAGTCCGTGCTATGCGTGATGGAGTTTATGGTTTTCAATCTTATGAGTGACTATCGTGAGATTGAAACTGCACTATGTTGTGTTTTTAGAGGATGAGTTTGGGAATGTTCCTGGATTCATCTAGGTATATTAAGATCCCCCCCCCCCCCCTTGTGTAGCTTGGCGCTGGAAAATCGGTATACTTCTCGAGATACGTGCTGGAGCTGTGGAAGGTGAATCGCTAATTAGATAGAGTGCTGGGAGAGAAGGGTATGGAGCAAAACACAACACTAGGGCCCATAAATAAGGGCTGGACCCCCCCGAAGGTCTTTATTGCAATAGAATAATCTTTGTACAACTGGCTCTTGAAAGAGCATAGAATGAGTACAATTCTGAATGAATTTTGGGAGGCTAGAGGCCTTTCTTTCATAGACTAGGCCTAGCAGAAAGCTAGGGCCTGCTTTCGAAATGCTACTTTGTCATAAAAGCTAAGGTTTCAGGCTTTTCTTCCTAAATTGGAGGCTTTAGGTGCCTTTTTAGTCTTGTGGGCCCTCTTTCAAAGAGGTGCCCCCTTGTCCTTGCTTAAGAGTCTCGTGGGACTTGCTTTTTGTGCTTCTCCCCAATCGAGTCCTTTTTGCACTCTCTTGGGTCCTACATATTGCACAAACCAATGGGTCCTACACATTGCACAAATAAATTCCAACACTTTAACCCATTAGAGGTTAGCGAAATGCATGCATTAACAATAAAACAGATTGCGCGAACTACAGTGCAGATGGCGGGGCATGCAAGTGATGGAGCGGGCCTGCAAGTGGGCAGATCAGAGTGGCGCAGCAGAGGCGGGACAGACCAGCACATGGGTCGGCCAGGAGACAGGCTGGTTGGGCTGCTTTGAGGCAGTCAACCAGGCCTTATATAGGGCTGACCTAGGGGCTGGGCCCTTGCCTAGATTGGAGGGCCAAAAGCCCTAAAAGTGTGGGCCATAAAGGCCTAGTTTTGTGAGCCCTTGAAGGGCTGGACCAGCAGCAGACTGGTCGGCCAGTATGAAGCTGGCTGGTCGGTTTTCTACAGCAGGCCTTAGGGCCTATAAAAGGAGAGGCTTGATGCCTCACAAATTATCCAGCATAGCCAGCAGTTCCAAGGCAGAAAGGAGCAGCAGGAAGCCTACTCTTTGGGCCTATCTACAGGAGGTGAGAGAGTGCAACAGGTGCTGCAGACTTAGCTCTAGGGAGAGGCTGGACCTTGGCTGTCTTCTAGGGCAGCAAGGTGCTGAGATCATCATACCTTCTGGAGCAGCCATTCACAAGCAGGTTGGAGCAGTGGAACAGGGACTTGTGTGTTGCAGACAAAGCTTGGTAGGAGCTGCCCACCTAGGCTGATTCACAGGTAGTAAGGTGGAGAAGAACACATTGGACGGAAAGTCTAGTGACGCTCGAGGTGGAGCACGTGGGCTCGACTCTAGACTTATTCCCACTTGAGGCTCACCCTCTTTCTCCTTGACAAAGACCATATACGCAGAAATCGCAGACTTTATTGATTTAGCAATGGAAATATTTAATACAACTAAATTGGTCTCGCCTTTTTCCTTGGCCAAAATTTTGTGTTGCTTATTCTGATGCACAAAACAGAGGGTTCTTGCTTTAGAATCAAGAACTACCTCCTTTCTATGAACCACGGCATACCCAAAATAGCATCATAATGCTTGAGTGGTGAAACATAAAACTCTTCGTGGTCTACATAGTCCTGTACATGAATTCTGAGCTTCCCAATCTAAGGTGTGACTTTGACTGGATCCCCTTCAGAAACATGCTCTGCATCCAAAGATAATTCCAATTCTTCCGTCTTAATTCCTAGCCTCAAAGCTAGGTCTTCTGAAATGAAATTATCGGTAGCTCCTAGATCAAAGAGAATTAAGGCATTTGGATCTCTTTACCCCACGCGAGGTAAAGTTCTCGGTTTCCTGGTTCTGTGGTTCTGCCCAACATATTTGGGACTCCTCCCGCCATAAGCTTTGGCGGCTCTCTTGGCGTTTTCTGCTCCCTTGGACCCGCAGGCCTTTCGGGGCACTGGCAGCCATATGCCCTTCTTTTCCACAATGGAAACACTTACCCTCGTTTCGGAAGGTTTCAATCTGTTTAGGAGTAAAATTTGACTTCCCTTTGAAGGGCTTGAATGGGCCCCTCGGCTTTTGAGGCTGAAATCTCTTTGTACCTTGGTTGGTGCCACAACCCTCTTGCTAGTATCCACACCCTTCCCTTTTTTTGCCATAGTGTGAAGGAGGTCTTTCCTTAACAGTTCAACCACGGAAGCTGAATGCATCAAATCTCGGAGCTTCGTCTTCTTTGAATCAATGCTTACTTGAGTTTCGTATGTTGGGAAGGAACCCCGCTCGATACTTCCGAAGCTTCGTCTTTTCTGAAATTTCTTTGAAGGTGTGATCTGAAGATAAGCTGTCCAAAACTTTTGATTGTATGTCTCGATGGTATCAGAGGCTTCCATGCGCACACTTTCCCAGGCTGTATGAACATCATCAAAAAAATTCTTAGGCAAAAACTGCTCATAAAACTGCTTTTTAAAGTCTTTCCATGTCTTTGGAGTCTCTTCTGCAACTAAAAGAGCTCCCCCCCAAGCACTGGCACTGTTTGTCAGGTGAAGACTTACAATCTTTAACTTGGACTTCTCACAATAGTGCCCCGTTTTGAAGGCTATATCAAATTGATGAATGGACTGCAAAGCATTTTGAGTGGCTCCATACTTTCCATTAAAAGTATTGAACTTGACCGACTAACCACCTTCCTTGAAGTCTCTGCTTTAGGATCTGGATCTCCTTCTTTAGCGCTTATGATAGAGCGTCCCCGGGATACAGAAGAAGTTGAGGAAGAGGAAGAAGAAGTGTGAACAATGGAGAGTAGAGAGCAAGAGTGTGAGCAAACGTAAGTGTACTAAATAGAAGAGTGTATGTACAAAGAGAGAGTGAGGGGTTTTGTCCAAGTGACAAAACCCTATCCTATCCACTAACCATAGTTAGGGATTGGACAGTGGTTAGGGAGGAAAACCTCAATGAGGGAAAAGTATCCCTAACCTACTTATTACAATACATTGGCCAGTGCCTAGAATATGATAATAATTCTAATAATTCTAACACCCCCTTGCAGTGCCAATGAGATGTACAAGGTAGTGATCAATCACCAAAAGGAGATAAGTTTAGGGCATTGCGAAATGCCTGAAACTTCTCAGGTGGAAGTGCTTTGGTGAAGATGTCTGCAACATTGTCATGTGTTGACACATAGATCATACTGATCTCCCCTGCATGCAACTTCTCTCTGACATAATGATAATGAACCTCAATGTGCTTCGTGCGAGCATGAAACACAGGATTCTTTGCCACTGCTATAGCACTTTGACTATCAGTGAGAATTCGAGAAGCACCCTCCAATGAGAGACGAAGATCAGCGAACAAACAATGCAGCCAAACACATTCAACTGTCGCTGTGAAAGCTGCCTTGTACTCAGCTTTACATGAGGAAGTAGCCACTGTAGATTGCTTCTTGCTCAGCAGGCAAGCTTTGCCCAAAAAGAAACAATTACCACTAGTGGACTGCCTGGTGTCATAGTCTCCAGTCCAATCTGAATCACTGTAAGCATGCATCTGCAGGTCACCCCCCCTGGGAAACATCAAGCCATAAGACTTTGTGCCTTGCAAATAATGGAAGATGCGTTTGACAGCCTGCCAATGTATAGTCTTTGGGCTGTGCATATATCTGCTTGCTTGAGATACTGCATACTGAATATCGAGCCTAGTATTGCACAAATAGATGAGGCATCCAACAGCCTGGTTGTAAAGTGTGACATCCACTGATTCACCTGCATCATACATAGTAAGCTTTAGCCCCGGCTCCATGGGAGTGGCTATAGGCTTACAATCATGCATGTCGAACCTATCCAAGAACTTTTGCACATACTTGCATTGAGACATAACAATGCCATGCTTGTCTTGTATAAAGCGGATCCCCAAATAAAAATTTAAAATGCCAAAATCTGTCATGTCAACTTCAGCTTTCAACTCAGCTTTGAAATCTGTAATTATTTCCTCATTTGACCTTGTAAGCAGCATGTCATCTAAATAATGAATGATGATCAAAATATCCCCCCCATCCTTCTTGATGTAGAGGGTGCTTTCCGTGGGACTATTATGTAACCCCTTGCAAGGATTGCATCAATTTTGGCATACCATGCACATGGAGCTTGTTTCAGCCCATATAAAGCTTTATTAAGCTTGTAAACTTGAAGTGCATTGCTAGAAAGTTCAAATCCAAATAAACCTCTTCCTGTAAGTCCCCATTAAGGAAAGCTTAATTCATGTCCAATTGATGGACATTCCAAACAAAATTTGTAGCCATGGCAATGAGTGACCTTATGGTGGTCATCCAGAGGTAGGAGCAGAAGTCTCCTCATAATCTATGCCTTTCTTCTGTGCATAGCCTTTGGCAACCAGCCTTGGCTTGTACCTGTCAATGGACCCATTTGGCTTTCTTTTCACTTTAAAAACCCATTTGGTACCGACAGCATGCTTACCTGGTGGCAAATCCACAACATCCCAAGTCTGATTTTTCTCAATGGACTGTAATTCATTGTGCATGGCATGCATCCAATGCACATTATCCTTGGTATCTTCAAAAGAGTCAGGTTCTGCTTTATCAAGAAGAGTACCTGCAAAAGCATAATAGAGATAACCACCAAAAGCAGGTGTCCTCATGGGATTGCAAACATTACTGTGTATGAGGGCAGAAGTTCTCTTCTGGATCCTCTCTTGTCTTTCTCTTGCGTACGCTTTTTTCTCTTGCATACGCTTTTTTCTTTTGCATCTCCTCTTCATAAACTGCAAATAGTCTTCTCGTGGCAGTACACGATCTCTTCTAAACAGAACTTAAATCTCATCTTCAAGTTCTGGTTCCTCTTGATGCTGAATATTCAAAATGCATAAATACCACTGCAGTGCCTCTTCAGTATCTCTTCATGCTCAGAATCCTCTTCTGAATACTTGGCTGCTGAAATCTCTTTACAGTAACCTGCTCAATAAGCTGAAGTACATTCTCAATAAACTGGTCAATATTCAAAAGATGTTCTCTCACCCAAATGTGTTATTGAACTAGGTAGACCTTGGCTATAGATGAATTTGCGATGGAGAGCTGCTTGGTCTATAGAAACTATAGAGCTTCAATCTCTTTTCCCAACTCTTCTATTTCAGCCCTATTCATCCTATCAGACGCTCTACACGGAGGAGAAAAATATTTATTCTCTATCCATACTCTACAATGAATATGCCTACTCAGTTGGCTGAATGGATAGCATTTACTCTAGGTTCTATGTTCACCGTAGGTCTTGGGATGAGGAGGTAGAAGCCTCACCCTTCTGCTTGGATGCTTTGCCTTTCCCTTTTACAGAATTGGTTTTGGCAATTTTGGCTAATAGAGTAGGATATTTATGCCATGGATGCCTTGGCTTATGTTTCTTACATCTGAAACATTTACCCTCCTCAATTAGCTTTTTCTTCTCATCGTTAGTCATGGAAGGAAATGGAATCCATTCAGGACGTGATTGGCTATTAACATTTTGTACAATAGCTTTCTCTTTTCCTTTGTTGAAGGGTTTACGAGGATTCAATTTCCTCTCAGCAATCTCAGCCAATTTAGTGAGGTCTTTCAAGGTGGTTGGGTTGAACATTTCAACCTTATATCTCACTTTCGGGGTTAGGGCTGCTAAATACTTCTTCCTTCTATCATCCTCGCTCTTCTCAGGTAACTCTAAAGAGAGTTTCCAGAACCTAGCTGTAAATTCAGCGTTACTCTCGTTTTCGAATTGCCAGAACCTTTCCCAGCGGAAGGTCAATTCTTCTTCATGCCTCCGAGGCATGAAAGTGGCCTTAAGCTGCTCTACAAATTTGGACCATTGAAGAATAGGCTCTTTTCTTGTTTGTGATAAGGACCACCACATCAAAGCATCCTTCTGTAGATGCAGTGTGGCAAGAGCAAGTTTCTCGTGATCAATCTTATCTTGATGGGCAAAATATAGCTCAAAGCTAAATACTTCTTCCTTCTATCATCCTCGCTCTTCTCAGGTTACTCTAAAGAGAGTTTCCAGAACCTAGCTGTAAATTCAGCGTTACTCTTGTTTTCGAATTGCTAGAACCTTTCCCAGCGGAAGTTCAATTCTTCTTCATGCCTCCGAGGCATGAAAGTGGCCTTAAGCTGCTCTACAAATTTGGACCATTGAAGAATAGGCTCTTTTCTCGTTTGTGATAAGGACCAAGTTTCTCGTGATCGGTCTTATCTTGATGGATGCATGACACTAGAGCAAAAATAGTATTTAATGCTCGATCGACCATGCAAAGGATATCCGATGGGCACAACACTTTTCCTATGCCTCAACCTAGGTGGTATTGAAATGTTCTCAAAGAGGCTCACCCATCCGATAAGTACTTGGTCAGATAACACACCTAAGGGCGTGTTTTTTTGCGGATGTGCATATCACTAGGGAAAAAATGGTGTATAATGCGTGATCGACCATGCAAAGCATATCTGATGGTGACAATACTTTGCACGCACCTCGACGTAGTTGAAATGGACTTGCGTGCAAAGTGGAGCCTCCATCCGATAAGTACTTGTTTGAATAACACACCTAGGGCCGTGTTTTTATATGGTTGTGCATGACACTAAGGCAAAAACGGTGTTTTATGCTTGATCGACAATGCAACGCATATCCGATGGGCACAATACTTTGCACACACCTTCAACTAGGTGGAATTGACTTACATGCAAAGTGACATTCCCATCGCATAAGTACTTGATCGGATAACACACCTAGCAGCGTGTTTTTTTACGGATGTGCATGACATTAAGGCAAAAATGGTATTTAATGCTCGATCGACCATGCAAAGCATATCCGATGGGCACAATACTTTTTCTACGCCTTAACCTAGGTGGTATTATTGAAATTTTCTCAAAGAGGCACACCCATCCGATAAGTACTTGGTCAGATAACATACCTAAGGGCGTGTTTTTTTGTGGATGTGCATATCACTATGGGAAAAACGTTGTATAATGCGTAATCGACCATGCAGAGCATATCCGATGGTGACAATACTTTGCACGCATCTCAACCTAGTTGAAACGGACTTGCATGCAAACTGGATCCCCCATCCGATAAGTACTTGTTTGATTGACATACCTAGGACCGTGTTTTTTCATGGTTGTGCATGACACTAAGGCAAAAACGGTGTCTTATGCTTGATCGACAATGCAAAGCATATCCGATGGCTCAAAATGGCGAATTCAATTGAGGATTCTATCCGCCTCTCTTGCTCCATCATACTTTGGGAATTCTGTTCTTTCTTGGGGTTGGAATTTAGCTCTCTTTGAGGGGGTACTTCAATCGTCATCCCCAAAATTCAGCACTCTCTTAGTCCCTAATTTTGTCATAATGGACTGTTAATCATATGGCTAAGCTGAGAAACCAGCTTATCAATGGGGGACTCCTCTCTCCCTCTCGCACTCGGATTATAATTCATGTGTATGGGATTTTCAGTTAAAGGCGTAAACTCAACGCCTTGCTCTTGGATGGACTCGTTTCTCCCTTCATTTCTAAACGAAAACTCCCTATCAAGAGATTCTTGAAGGAGAGATGAAGGTAATTCTATACGTGGGTTATCATATCCAATATGTGTGTAACTCTCATCTACATTATCCTCTTTAGGAGGTGATGGTGTTCTCTCCCTATCTCCTTCTGGTAGTGGAGGAAATATCCCTTCCATTCTTTCCTTCCCCTTCCATTCTTTCCTTTTAGTAATACAAGAGAGAAAATGACTTGCTGTAATTTCAGAAAAGGGGTTTATTTTATTTTACAGCAAAAGTCAAGTGTTGTAGAGTTGGTGGTTGGATCACCCCCTTAAAATCTTGTTCCAATCCGACTTTCCGTTGGGGAGAACCGGGGGGGGGGCGGGGGGGTCTCTTTTCCCCATAGTTTAAGGGTTTTAAGGGTCTATTCGCATGGGGGTGGGTGGAGAGTGGCGGGGGGTGGGGTGTTGGTTCACCCCGTTAGGACACCACGTTCCTCGTCCATAGACCCAAAAAAAATAGAGAGAGCCCTTACCTCAGAGTTGCGGATTCAACCCCTTCCTCCACATTTCGTAGCCTAGCAGCCCTCGTTTTCCTGCATTCAAGTAGACTGAATTCGGAGCCTACCATGATTGATTTCGACCGTTCAACAACCCTCTTCGTGCGCACACTCTGACCAAAGGCCCTGTTGCGCTCGGAGTTCTTTGGGGTCCCATGCGAGGGGTTTTGTTCGCACTGGCTTCCGTTTGGTGGTCCGCTTTCACGGTGCTCTCCCGCTATGCCTTCCGTGCACTCTTCTCTGTGCGCTACCTTCTCATGCGGCTCCCTTCCGCGTTAGCTATTGTCCCACGCACTTGTGCCTTGCCTCGTGCTCACTCCTTCTCCTTCTCTTTCCGTCCCGGTAGTGGATTGTTGAAGCTTTGATACCAAATGTGAAGAACCAGACTTTTGGAGAATGCAAATGTGTGCAAGGCATGCATAATTTGAATGCCAATTGGCCCTCCAATGGGAAAGAGCGCCCTCGTGAAAGTACTTGTTTCTAATTCGACGTACATGCAAGGTGTGTGAGAGATGGCGGATTTCTAATTCGACCGACATGCAAGGTGTGTGAGAGATGGTGGATGAATGCAAGGTGAATGAAGAATGCTACATGAGATTCACAATGAAAGGGTGATATCCTTTCATTAATGTTCCTTGAGATCACTCGAGTTCCATCTTCCCATTTACACTTACCCTTAGCCTATGACCCATGCATCTACCATTCAATGCACCTTAATGCACCCTTTCCTTCCTATTGCCCTTAGGACCTAGACATGTGTGCGCGCATTTTTATTAAGAGAATAAGTATCACATGTCCAAATTTGATGCTGTCTGAAGCAGTGGCTCCAGCTCGACTAGTCCTTTCTACTGAGATGATCCACCGCCATAATAAATCGGCCGGTGTCCATCATAAATACAAATACATGTTACACCATTGGCGTATAATATATAATAATGTTTTAATGTCTACTAATCACGGATTAGTGATTTCTCTTGTCATGACAATGTCCTCCACTCCACACACTGAATAAGAAGAATTATTTGCACACATCACCTTCTTTTTAGTAGGTGGAGGATGCAGAGATGCAAAAAGGATCTTCTTAGAAGTGATGTTCTTAGAAGCACCGTTATCAAAATACCAGGTATTCAGTGTCTCATTGACACTGTGAGAGCATGCATTCTTTGAAGGGTCATAACTGCAAGTCAAGAAAGCATATGGATCATCATCAATAGTGGCTGTAGTATCTGAACTATCCACTGAAAAATCTGAAATGCAAGACAAAAAGGCATAGTGCTCTTTCACAAAGTTGGCTGTAACATCTCCTCCATCATGTGCATTAGGAGCTGATGCTTCTGACACAGCCATACTTGAATCCCTTTTCTTTTCTTTAGCTATGCACTTCTTGCATTCACCAATGTAGTGACCTGGTTTCTTACAGTAGTGACAAATGCGCATATTTTTAGGCTTATCTACATCACCTTTAGCCTTATAAGAGGGCTGTCCTGAATCAGCTTTAGGCTGATGTGCAGGCTGATTGGCATGTTGCTTTTGTTGCCCTTTTCCCTTGGGCTTAAACTTAGAAAGCATGGCATGCTCGCCAGCTCGAGTTGCCATATTTCTTCTTGTTTGCTCTTCTTGCAACAACAGTCCTACCAACTCGTGAAAATAGAGAGGATTGCTACCCCCCTCAATGACAAATTCAGCGAGGTATGGAAACCAAGATAGGACTCAGGAAGGGAATTCATAGTGGTGGTAATCACCTCTGAATCCGGAATAACTTCATCTATATTCAGCAATTGCTCCCTCAAATCTTGAAGCTTTGTGAGGTGAGCATCCATGGAATCTCCCTCATCCATATGCATCCATATGCGTATGAGATAGCTCTCTCTTCAGGAAGGAAACTCTGGCATCATTTCTTGCTGCAAACATACTCTCTAAAATCTCCCAAGCTGCCTTTGAGGTCTTGCATGATCGAATGTGAGGAATAATGAACCTCTTGACAGAAAGAGAAATCACAGAAAGAGCTTGTGCATCCTTAGAATCCCATCTTTTCTGCTCTGCTGTGGGAGCCACTGGAGCACAGCTGCTCCAATTACTTGTGCTGCATTTTGACCTCCACCCCTGTCTCCAGCTGTAGGAGTGATAGGTGCATAGAATCTGGCCTGGCCTCATCTCCATTGACATAATCCCAAAGATGTTTGCCAACCAAGATGTTGCAAACCATGAAACTCCAGAGGGAGTAGTTGGTGCCATCCAACTTATCCTCTTGTGTGAGGACTCCAAACACCTCATTGGGGTTGTTTTGAGCCATTTTTGCCAGATAAACTCAAAAAACACAGCAAACTAGACAAGTAAAATCCCAACTTGGGATGTTAAATGCACAACCAGAGTCTGCCAAAGAAAATCTGCCCTCAGTGACAATTATTGTCACAGCCTATCAAAGGCTTGAAATGCACCACAATGCTCTGCAAATGCCCAAAAATATGCAAAGAAAATATGCAAAAAGTGGCAAAAGTCTGCAATTTGACTCGCATTGAGTCCAAAATTGCTTGCAAATCTCCCAAATGGTCTTTCAAATGCCAAATTGCATCTGAATGCTAAAAGCCTCAATTTTTTCATGGAAATTGCATCCAAAAGAGGGAAAATTAACTGAAAGTCTTAAAAATGCCCGAAATTGCAGTTCAAAACCAAAAGCCCCAAATTTTGAGGTGAAATTGAGCTGGAGTTGGGGCAAATTCACCAGAAGACCCAAATGTCACCCAAATTTCAAGTCTCCTACAAAAGCCCCAAACCTCCACCTGCTACAAACAAATGCATGCTTGAATCCACAGCCAAACAATGGCTCAATGCAAAAATGCTTGACAAAAGCACCTTCCTAGATCCACCTGCAAAGAAAACTCTGCACGAAGTACAGACACCTTCAACTTGTATGGAACTGACAGTATGGAACTGTCAGTATGGGTTTTGTACAAGGTACGGACAGTGTATGGACTCCCAAATGGTCTTTCAACTGCCAAATTACATCCGAATGCCAAAAGCCTCAATTTCTTCAGGGAAATTACATCCAAAAGAGGAAAAATTAATTGAAAGCCCCCAAAATGCATGAGATTGCAGTTCAAAACCAAAAGCCCCAAATTTTGAGATGAAATTGAGTTGAAAGTGGGGCAAATTCACCAGAATCCCCAAATGTCACCCAAAATTTCAAGTCTTCTGCAAAAGCCCCAAACTTCCACCTGCTACAAAGAAATGCTTGCTTGAATCCATAGCCAAACAATGGCTCAATGCAAAATGCATGACAAAAGCTTCTTCCTAGATCCACCTGCAAAGAAAACTCTGCATGAAGTACAAACACCTTCAACTTGTAGGAAACTGACAGTATGGAACTGACAGTATGGAACTGTGAGTACGGATTTTGTACAAGGTACGGACAGTGTACGGCCAATTTGTACGGATGGCATAGATGTATGAAGCGCTGCATTGTACGGATGCCCACACGACCTGATGTATGAAGTACGGATGTAGCAGTACGGCAAAGTCTGGTATGGAATGGCGGCATGCAGTATGGACGACGGCGTACAGAATGCAGTACGGATGATGGCATACGAAATGTGGGATGGTATGGGCTGTATGGCCGCCAAGCGAAATCCGTACGGCGTCAAATCTACATAGCTGTCGATGGAAAAAGTGTGGAATCCGTACAGTCGTATGGGATTGTACGGAAATAGCAGGCACGAGCTGAATCGGGTTGAAGGCTGGACAATGAGCACGGGCAGGGACAACCTGCTCTAATACCAAATGTGAGAGCAAGGTGAGCAATGAGCAAGAGAGTGAGCAAACGTAAGTGTACTGAATAGAAGAGTGTATGTACAAAGAGAGAGTGAGGGGCTTTGTCTAAGTGACAAAACCCTATCCTATCCACTAACCGTAGTTAGGGATTGGGCTGTGGTTAGGGGGAAAAACCTCAATTAGGGAAAAGTGTCCCTAACCTACTTATTACAATACATTGGCCACTGCCTAGAATATGATAATAATTCTAATAATTCTAACAAGAAGAAGAAGAAGAAGAACTAGAAGAAGATGGGCTTGAACTGGGAGATCTCCTTCCATTCTTTTGGCTTCGTCTCCCGTGAGGCTTCGAGCTCCTCCCTTTTTTTCTTGAAGTATGATGCTCTTGGTGCGATGCAGGACTCCGGGAATGCTTCCTTGAAGTATGTGGAGGGGCGAGAAAATGCTCTTGATCTCCTTGCTTGGTCATCATCTCCTCGAATAGATGCTGAAATCGAGGCTTTCGCTTCAGAGACAGAAGCTCCGTGATCTTTGCTTTCACAAATCCTCACTAAGGTTGTCTTCAGATCCCTTAGAATGCTTGTTATTGGATCGCCTAGAAGCTGAACTGGGCCTTTTGGTAGCTGAACTCTTGTGCTCCGAAACCATGATGTGGGAGATGGAGAATTGACCCCACCGAATCAACCTGAGTGGGCCTAAAGCAATCAATTGCAAAGCCCCTACTCCTTTCAAGGAGGTAAATGCTTACGGGTGAAGACGGGAGCCAGCCCGATGCGCGATGAAAGCATTAATAGAAAGTTTTGGAAAAAGAAAATAACAAGAATATTCCAGAATCCACCCATACGAAGTTGCAAAATGTTAATATGTTGGACTATGTTAGTAGATCAAGATAAAAGTCCACGAGTGCTAAATCGAGTAAAAAAAGGATGAGTAAACATGTTGCGAGGTATACTGCTGTAAAATGAATTAGCAACAAAAGAGAAGACATGAGGAAAATTGACAACAAGAGAAAAGGCGCAGAAGTATGATACGAGAACTATAGTTGAAAAAGAGAGATGGAGAAAGAATAGAAAAGGATGAGACAAGGACAATTGAAAAGTATAGATATAGGTAGTAAATCACTTTTACAAAAGACCAACTATGAGGCTATACCCTTATGCCGGACATCTCTTCTACATGGTGTCTGATGAAGTTGATGAAGAGAGTCTCGCTTATTGTTTTTTGCATTCCATCTTGTGTATATATTACTTGGTCAATTGAGAGGTTACTTTTCATGCTCCAGCAGGGATATTGTCAGATTTCTTCTTGTTCCAGTTATAGGTGATACATCTTGTGAATGCCATCATACTAATAAGTAGAAAATCATGACCTAGTCCTTTTTTGAGTGCAGTAAAGGAAGTCGCTACATCAACTTAGCTCACAACACAATGAGATAAGCTGTCAAAAAAAGTACGTCTCAATTCACAAAACCATGGCAGAACTATTTTACAATGTCATAAGCTGCTGCTCCAAATTTTCCTAGAGCATTCAAGGATTCAATGCCATCTAGGTGCCTCCAAACACAGAACTATATATCCTGTCTAAGCCCTTTAATTTGTAGTACTCTTACTATGAATTTAAAAAGGAAAGCCTGTCTTTTACAAAAGACGAACTATGAGGCTATACCCCTATGCCGGACATCTCTTCTACATGGTGTCTGATGAAGTTGATGGAGAGAGTCTCGCTTATTGTTTTTTGCATTCCATCTTTTGTATATATTACTTGGTCGATTGAGAGGTTACTGTTCATGCTCCAGCAGGGATATTGTCAGATTTCTTCTTGTTCCAGTTATAGGTGATATATCTTGTGAATGCCATCATACTAATAAGTCGAAAATCACGACCTAGTCCTTTTTTGAGTGCAGTAAAGGAAGTTGCTACATCAACTTAGCTCACAACACAATGAGATAAGCTGTCAAAAAAAGTATGTCTCAATTCGCAAAACCATGGCAGAACTATTTTACAATGTCATAAGCTGCTGCTCCAAATTTTCCTAGAGCATTCAAGGATTCAATGCCATCTAGGTGCCTCCAAACACAGAACTATATATCCTGTCTAAGCCCTTTAATTTGTAGTACTCTTACTATGAATTTAAAAAGGCTATGAATTTAAAAAGGAAAGCCTGTCTTTTAGTCCATCCTGAAAATGCATATGAAATTGATGGGCTGCATATGCATATGCACAAATTAGCAGATTATTTTGACTTTCTTTCTGTGACCCCATTTCTTCAAGTTTGGATGTTAACCTTACATATGGATCCTGTGTACTTATCAGGGAAAGGTGTTTGTTCTGTTCATGTTGCCAGGTATCAGGTTTTTATTTCCAAACAGTTAATTCAAGATGGAAATGAAGCTTGGAAAAGCATCACAAAAGATGCTTATCCAGTTCCATGGAATATCATGATAGACCATGTGGAAGAACACTTCCTTCAATTGTCAGCTTCAAGAAGAAGACGCTTTTCTTTCAAGGTGAATTATTTATTAAGGTCCAAAAATATTGCAAGACGCTTTTTTTCACAAAAAATAAAACTTTCTGGGGAGGGATCATATGCTCACTGAATTCATGTATGAGGGATGATATGCCCACTTCATAAACACATGGAAGAGATCAATTAAAGGTGCTTGAGCATGTGAGCTCAAACATGGGAATCACCTTCTGCACAGTCAACCCATTGAAACAGAAGCTTTGATGAGAAAGACGGTGATCTTACTGCCATGTAGTAAGCCAGATTGAGGATGAATGGGCCAGAAAACTGTGGTCAATGAGTAGGTGACAATTAAAAGACGTGTTTGAGCACTCTAGCTATTTTCTCTCAACAGGTGTTCTGAATGGATTTAGAGAGCCATCACAGCCACTTAAAAAAGCTTATAGTTCAAGAGATTACAGTTAGGTCATTAAATCAGTCTGTTTTCCTTGTTCTTGTTGCAGTTATTTCTATATTCAATCATCCAAAGCAAGCTTTAGATGAGCCCATAATTCCATCATCTTAAAAGCCAATCTTGACTTACCAGCATGATTAAACTTTTCAGGGGGCTCATAATTAATAGCATAGGCCTGAAAGTATTGTTTTGAAGGTCTTTGTGTGACTATTGTACTTTTGACCTGCCCTTGCTTGTGGGCAAGATTGTTTTCTGATGATTTCCCTTTATCTATGTATATCAAAACACATGCATGTGTGCACAGACACTGAACATGCTTGCGGACGTATGCACACATGCATACACACAAAGTTCTTTCAAGCATTCAATATCTCTGTTGCTCTTCCATTAGAAAGGCATTCAGTATCTCTATTGCTTCAAAAAGTTTAGTGTTCTAGAGCTTGTGTGACTTAGAAATGCTGTCATGCTAGGATATGGAGGTGGTGGGGTTGGGTGTGGGACCACTAGGCATATTGATGGGAGAATGATTTCATATCTACTGTAGGGATTTTTCAATGTGTCGAAGGAGTCATTGAGTTCTTTATAGAGGCTCTTTTGTAATTCTTGTCCTCTTTGCCAACAGTGAAAAGTGTAAGGTATATGGCAACATTTTTCATATTGTTATTTGACTCTTGTGAAGTCTTCAATTGGTGGGGAGTCAGCATTAGGGTTGGAATGGTCAATTGGCCTATTTACGTCGGGCTCTTCTTGAATGTCGAGTCTGGCCCAGCTTTGTAGAATGCCTTCCGCTCAAAGGACCAGAGTTTGATTGATAGTCATGCTTACTTTTCTTTGAAACAGGCCAGAACACAAATTTTTGAGTTCTCCCTCATGTCCAGCGCAAACTTTTGTTACTTTGAGGACAAAATTTTGACAGCAAGAAAGAAAGGAAATAATGAATATTGGCATCAGGTCCTTCCCTGCTTTCAGGCAACCAAAGTGATGTAGTGCACCCTCTGTGGAAGAAATACTCTTTGGACACCAATCGAGGCAATCTGTTGGTTACAGTTTCAGATCTCAGAAACATAACTCAATTTCTTATGATGGCAATTTCCCTCATTGAGGGGTCCTGTCCTTCGATATTGACTTCCAAAAGATGGCTGACCCATAAAATCTGGTTGCGACGGCATTATCTAATGCTGAGATACAGTGGCTGGGATATTCTTGCTTGCTAAAATTGAAGCTATCATTATGAGAGTTGTATTCTCTGAAGGCTGTTGTGCACGAGCCATGGCTTCCTTTCTTTGAAATAAGGTTCATTCTAATTGGAGTCCATTTCGCTGCTTACTGTGATACTTTCATATGTTCTAGTTTCAGTCTACAGTACCATGCCCAAATCACGTTTATGGTAGCCAAATTTTGATGAGGATGCTAAAAGTACGTCTTTTGTGCTCCAAGTTAGTGCTTTAATATATTACCAAGCTACTATGTCTCAAAGTTGTGAACATAAAGGCCTTAAAGACAAGCGAAGATGTAACACATATTGATCTTGTCTGGAAATTCTAATCTAGGTGGGACTTAAAAGAAATGGCCATATCCTAGCCTATCGGGAAAAAGAATCTAATGGATATGGATCATAAATTTTTTGAATTTGTAAGATTGGATATATTCTAGTCTTATGAAGGTATATATATAAGAATAATGTCTGGAAATCCCAATCTTGGTAAGGCTTATCACAAATGGCCATATGCCAGCGTATAGCGCTATAAGTTAGCTGATAAAAAGCGTTGGAACTTCTACTGATGCGCTTATCTTTTCAATGACGTGTCTTCAAATGCCTCACGTACCTTTTCATATGATTCATTTTAGCATTGAACTGGTCCTATACTACTTGACTTCTTAGTCTTAATAGGTCACAACACCAATCAGACTCACTATGCATAAAACATCACGGTTTTAGCACCAAAATTTTCACTCTGTTCTTTAGGCATCTCTGTTTTAGCATGTCAGGTTTCATCATATTGGTTATTAAGTGTATGTACTCTTCATGCCATGTCGCAGGACATAAATTTCTTGAGACAGTTAACAAAATGTGGAGAGTATGTTTCCCGTGAGGAATTTG
Source organism: Dipteris shenzhenensis (assembly GCF_047967505.1). Taxonomy (NCBI): domain Eukaryota; kingdom Viridiplantae; phylum Streptophyta; class Polypodiopsida; order Gleicheniales; family Dipteridaceae; genus Dipteris; species Dipteris shenzhenensis. Next base: position 35,369,309 of record NC_141607.1, read on the forward strand.
ATCGGTTATGGTATTGGATATATCCCGTATCCCTATCGTTATCAAATCCTCAAGTACGCCTGACATGGGAAATTGAAGAGCCAAAATGGATCCAAGGCATGATTTCACGGGAGGAAGCAGAAGCATTGTTAAGAACTCAGGATGGATCTAAACCTGGGACTTTTGTACTCCGCTTTGTGAGCACCTGCAGCTGGCCACATCCAGATGCTGGGGGCTTGATTGTGAGTTATGTGGGTCAGGATCTCAGGCTACATCATAAGCTGCTCTCTCTTGATAAAAATTCAGGGTAAGTCCTGTACACGAATAAGTTCTTACATTAAATATTTTTAGGGACATTTGTTTACTTAGTTCATATTTGGTGGCTCTTTATGACTGAGGCCCAAGCATTTTATTTCGGGCCTCTATATTCAGATCAGGATCCCTCTTTTCTTTGCTTCTCTCAAGCTTCTTGTCCTTGCAGGTTCAGCACAGGAGATAAAAGGCCCCTTTCTGAACTGCTTCTATCCCAGACTGAGTTGTCTCAACCATATGGGTAAAGAATATGTTTATGCTTGTAAGATATTAAAATCTCGATCCATCATACTAGAGCATCCAAGTGTTTGCAGGGGCTCAAAAGTTTAATGCAATCAAGTAATTATTGCATCCTCTGCAACACCCATTCTGTAAGGCGAGGTAAAAAATAAAGTAGAGTTGGCACAACTACGTTTTGTATGGCCTATTACGTTGAAATTGTTTGTTTGCTTGTTTTTGGGCTTTTTTGAAAGTTTATATGAACAATTTGTTTGAGGCTTTCAATGAGGGAAGTTTAGAATCTGGGGTCACATGTCATGATTGCCCACTGACCTGAAACAAAAGTTTTCAACTCCCTTTTGCACTAGGCCTTTCCCCAGTAATTGGCTGTGGATGGATCTCCTTGAGAACTTTACTGGAATGCCGGTGCATAGGGCTTGTTAGATTGCGTTGATCAATCTTTACAGTTTTCTATGCTTCTCTCCCTACCCAAAGAATAGCAAGAAAAATGCTCACTCCGTTTGCCATTGATTCTTCAGATTGCAATAAAAATACCATTATGGGATCAGCAGTATCAAGGCCTTCCATGTGTATGCTAATTGAGAAGTTTCATATTTGAGGAATGGCGAGAAAATCTGCATCATCAAGGGGGGATGACATTTTTCTTGTGAGTCAGCTGCTTATGGTGGATGTATTCATGCTTGTGTTGTCTGGATCCTTTGGCGTGTGGTTTTTTTAGCCAACGACAATGGTTTATTGACTGTCGTGGTTTTTGGCTAATGGCATGTGCAAGAAACAAGCAAGGTGTCATGTGCGAAAGGTCCTCAAAAACTGCAGTGGGTTTTCTGTAGCTGGATGCTGGATAGTCCCACGAGACATTTACTGGTCTTAATCTTTGAAGTCTAGATATCAGAAGAAATAGCGAGCTGAAATTGCTTGCATCACTGCTGAATAGTTCAAGCCTGATCAACACAAAGAGAAGTTGGATCAACACCGTTTGGAACTGGTCTTGAAGAGTGTAAGATGTTTGTATCTTGTAAAATCATTGTAATCTGACAATCGTTCATTCAGCTGAAAAAATTTCAATGCAGGATCCCTTTTCAATTAAAAAAGGTTCTGGGTCAACTATACCAGAATTCTATTGTTGTCAAATTGATATTAAACTTGAAGTTGCATTTTCCCTTTTCCCTTTTGCCAATCGGTCCTTGGGCTGCTGACATTTGAGGGCACTGCCACTCCCGTCGAGACATTGGATGGTTCTTGGAGAGCGCTTCACCAAGTTTATTTCATGCCTGCAGCAGCGACGCCTTGCTCCTTCGCCTGTTATTTAGTGGTGCCCTTTTACCGTGACAGTGTCTGGCATCTTCTCCTTCAAACAGCTTTGATGGTTCTAGTGACCCTAGGTGCTCACTCAGGTCCTGTTTTGGAGCTGGAGGAAACGTGTTTCGCTGGGAAAGCCAGGCCCCCTACTTCACAGGGTTAGGGCAAGGCTTCACGCTCCTCTTCTTTCTATTAGAGGCAGGTTTTTGGTCTTTCCATTGGAGGTTGTGGATTGAGTATTTCTCTCCACCTCTGTATTTTAGGGTTTTTTTTGGAGGGTTTGGGATGGAGATTGCTCTCCACCTCTGCTGTAAGTCGAACTTCAATCTTAATATAGCTTGTGTGGATGTCAACCCATAAGACTTTGTTGGCAGACTCTAATTTTATGTTGATTTTTACTATGTTGTGTTTCCTATTTTAATTGTATCTCATGGTCTCCGTAATGCATTTGAGGAAAGTTGTTGGTTGTTCCATTGCTCCTCCAGACCATGACAATATTAATACCTAGATGAATAAGTATTCCATTTTCATTGTTCATTATAGTATTTAAAGGGAAAAAATTTGTGCTGGAATATTTTATTCAAATGGGTGAACAAATTGGTTTAAAAGACGATAAAAAAGAAAAAAACCAATCTTCCCATAAGCAAATCATCTACATTGCCAATATCACCTCACATGAGAATACACTACATGGTGAACAAATTCGAAAGAAAAGAAAAATATGATATACCATGAAAAAGTATATACACAAAACCAAAAAGCGAACAAAGTATGGAGAAACATATAAAGAGAATACAAAAACTAGATAAACTAGCAAAAAAAGTGAAGACCAGCAAGATAACATAAAGTGAACAATACGATCATGGATGCACATATTCATAAAGAACATGCCACAATTTTGGAAGAGAGAGACATAATTGTGCATGTAACGTCAATACATCACTTATCCTTCCTTCTCTCATGTAGTTGCCTTCTAGAAAACTTCAACTTTTCTCCCCAAAGTCATGGATGGAGGTGCTGTTGAGAGAAGGACGACACACATATAGTGGCCATTTGATATATACATCAAGAATCCATATGGCCTATACACATGTGTCAGTAGATACTCATAAAGTACTAGCCTTGCATATTAATACAACTCGCAAGTTTGCAAATAGTAAAATAGGCATAAAGTATCCTCGAATGACCCACATTGATTTGTTGCATATTACCATGTTCAAACTCCCATGTGAAGAAATTGAAAATCCATGGATTCTCAATACCTGTCCATTCATCAAACATGAGACATCCCCCTCCTCACCATTGTCACTTTACCCATCTCGTAGTATGTGCACAAAGAATGGGTCTATGGTGTCTTCCTTGAACTCTTCACCCATCACATGTATGACACCTTCCATGTCAACCAAGAACTATGTGTAAGGTAAGCACACATCTGGATGCCACATAATAGCAATGAGAAACCATAAAAAAGAATGTAAGTTTGCAAGGCTATATTAAATACAAAGTTACACTATCGCATCCCATAAGCAAAGACCACCATAAGTACAAACAATCACCGTACTATCCTTCTTGTACAATAAATATAACTGTAAGAATGCCCTAAAGTTTAAATTACACAACAAAAGAAACCAAATAGATTTCAAAATCCAGAATTTCCAAATAATTAAAGGAAATATTCAATTTCATAGCCTTTTAATTTGCAATAATGGCATAGGAATCATAGTTGATAATGAAGATGGGATGAAGATGTTGTGGGTTTGGTTATGGAAGCATTGTTTTAATAAAAGCCTTTTTTTTTGACCAAAATGTGTATGGTTTACTTTGGTCGAGTTTCTTTTCTTTTAATGAGGAATAGGAACAATTGAGACCCATTACTATAGTTGAAGGTGGTGAATTGTGTAACAAAAAGGCATAGATCCTTGAGCAATTGCTAAATTTGGAATCCGGTGAGCAAATGTATTCTATGTGCAATATTAGCTTGTAAAAGTTGGTATTTAATAGACTAGGAGGCTATGCAATCAGTCTTTGCAATGTAAAAGGTAGTGTGTGATAAAACAAAACACCACAAACCAAGGAATGCTTTAATGATAAATAAATATGTAAAAATGATGGATAATGAAATCACATATGATGATCTCAAAGTGAATTGAGTTGGGTGATGTTCATTAAGAGATTATAATAATAAAAGTGCAAAGATATCCTAAGGGTAGATCTCAGGGCACCGACCACTATGTACAACATGTAACATAGTAGCATCATTAATGGAAGGGGATTTTTTTATCTGTGGTTCTTATGGGCCATCTATGGATAGGAGGGGGTTGTAAAAATACTTGTCTAATCTAATTATGGTATGTACATGGAGGGTACTTTAAAATCAAAATTGCAACATGTATACATAAATGAACAAGGGAAAACAAGTATACAAAAAATAAAAAGTTCAAAGTAGGGGTATTTTAAATGTGTGCTTGCTCGCTGTTGATGGTGTCTCCAAGAAGCTGGAAAACAACCACACATATCCACACCTGGCAATAGTAGTGCTAGGGTCAGACTTACATCGGACTAACGTCGAAAAAATGCAAAGACAACTCGAAACATCGAAATAATTTTTGTTTATAGAGTATAAAAGCTACTAGTGGTTTGTATTCCACCATACAAGAGGTGAAGATGAGCTTATAACATCCTTCAACTTCAATCGGGTAACAACCAGAAACAACAAATAGTCCAAAACATAATGTGGGGGATAAGGCCACTCCTACTAGCTGTTAGGGACATTTATAACTGTCCCTACAGTTACAAAATTATCCCACTAATCCTAATGTAACTTCCCTTTACTAGGGGTGTACTAACCCTCCTAGGGTAAAGCATACGTGGGCGGAGAGGTAACCCTCAACACCTGGCACTCCCGGTGGAAAAACTTTTGCCAGAAAGTGGGAGACACGAATCCTTACTGAAAATAGTCCATCGTGGACCTTGATAGTATGTGTGGAGTTTATATCAATAACTGTTGCTGTGGCAACAATGGGGTCTGTGTCCTCCGTGTCTTCTTTGTAGTTGTCATGTAGCTCTGGTTCCTTTTCCATTTTGGTATCTGTCTCCTCAAAATCTGCAAGAGGGGTTAATGCCTGGCTGGGGAGAGAAATGAATTATGTATCCTGATATTTGTCATCTTTCAAAGAAGCATGTTGAGCAGACAATTGTGTAGACTAGCCCTGCTCTATTTCATCTGGTTTCCTAGGCTCTGTTAGCATCTCTAAAATCTCTATGTCACCTTCCGCTTGCATTTGATTCTGTTTAGCATTCTGAGCTGGAGCTCTAAGGGCTTCCAATTCTTGGGCCATCATGTCATAGGCATAGGTAGTAGAGGCAAATGCCTCATATGGTCTGTTGTGTAATGGCAAACAAGCAGTTCTTAAGATTTGTCCACAATTCCTATGATGCTTGGACTAGCTGCGTCTCCATTTCTATCAGATCAGAGGAACTTAAGAAAATACCATCAATCTCCTCTGCCATTTCCCTGAGTTTCTGGTCTACTTCCTCTAAAGCATTAATTCGTTCTTTTAGTAACAGTAACTTTTAGTGCTTGTTCTGGGTTATTGCTGTCCTGTACTCCTTCTGTATTTGTAACCCTTCTGCTTTTGTGTTGGTGATGTCGACAGGTCAGCATGTTGTGAACAAGGGAGAATTGCTGGAAACCGCTCATGGAAGGTGTTGTCAATAGAATGCTAGCCTCCAGTTTCTTCCATCTTTCGATTTTTGGAAGCACTGACTTAGATTGAAGATTGAGCTTGATCTTCTTTGAGGATTTCTACTCGGATGGTGAGGCTAGAAACTTCTCCCCTGCAAGGGGTGTATCCCAAAGTCGCTCAGTTAGGGACTGTCCATAAATCGCCATAGATGCTTCTTCTGATGAGTATTGGGCATCTTTCAGGGCTTTCATCATGTCTTTCATTCCTTTGTCCTCCTGGGGTGTTTGCACTTGCTTGCCTTTGGTGCGCTTTGGACTGAAATGTTGAACTGTGTCTAGGCCCTTTGCATCCAATCGATTGGCAAATTCGAATAGGGCTGCAATGAAAGGCCCAATTTTTGAGTGCGTGTTGGATGAACTTAAGTCCTTCTTGGCGATTTCACTCATCGGTCGAGAGTGTAGGAGATGCGTCCATGAAATTTTGGTACCCTTCTCAACTGCACTGAGGGTGGCATAGGAGTCATGGCTCATAGTGTTGGTCTTGACAAGCAACTGCATTCGCTTAAGATACCATACGAGTTGTTGGAGTCTCCTCAAATCTTGGACGTTGTTGATGAAGAAGTAGTTTTTCTGTGTTTCCGGGGGGCCAAACTCCTTTTGCATGTCGGAGTCAACGTATCTTTTGTAGACCACTTCCTCATTGATAATCGAGAGCTAGAAAACCTATGCAATAATCTCCGAAGAAAGCATGATATTGCCGGCAAGCTTACCTCCACTCTTCTGGAAGCTTTTGTACTGTGTGAGAGACTATGGAGAAGCTTTCCAGGATGCCCAGGGAAGACTTGCATATTGCAATAGGCCAATCCTTTTCAGCCACTTTTGATGCTTTGTCAGGTCTAGGGACACCTTAAAATTGGTGAAGCTTGCGCGGTGAGCATTAGTTTTTTCTGGGGTGGGAGAGGAGGCTCATCGTCGGATTTGGTCTCCTCCAGATCGGGGATATCACGATCTTCTCCACACGTCGGAGTTGCCTTGGACTTTTGCGAGCGGGCGTTACAAAACGCTTAGGGGCCATGTCTGCATCCAAGAGTGCTGTTGTGCTCAAGAGGTGAAGGTTGGGCTTGGGCTCTTCCGATGTGCTTGTGAATGTGAGGCGATGGCCGCATTTGGGTGCCATATATAGAAGGGTGTGTGGGAAAAGAATATGTCTATCTTGTGTTGCAAGGGATGGATCGGCATGCAACAAATTGCGAGTGATTGTCAGCGTGTGTGAGGAATTGCTTATCAGCTTGCATTTAGCCCTGTGGGATGTAGTTGTGATGATGGAGTTCGTCGAGGAGAGGTCGGTTGGAATGGCTAATATGGATCTGTGAGCCTCGCCTGAGTAAAGAGCCTTGTCGAGAATTTTGCAAATCTTCCCATGTACGTTAGTTAGTTGTCCTGTCTATACGAAGACTTGTGTATGCATGAGATAGATCTCCTTGTTGATGGAGCAGGGTTGGAGGGCTGTTGAAACTTCATCAGTATGTCAGAGCGGAGCCTGATGGCGGAACAATAGTCGGGTCGGAGACAATGTGTCACATTCAGCATGAAGCAGAGTGATAGCGGATCCAGGAGTTTGATTTGAGTCAGAGTGATGTCGGAGTCGGAGTTGGACTCGGAGTTGGAGTCGGATTGAAGTCAGAGGGTAGCAGTGATGTTGTACATTTTGTGGGGATCGAAGTCAGAGTTGGAATCAGAGTCGAAGTTAGAGTCCGCGGAGTCGGGCGTTTGTCGAATTATTGTTGGGGCCAGGCTCACTACTGTGCTTACTTCTTTGAAGTTTGCTGCACCTGTATCACTTAGTAAATTGGGCTGGTCGGGATAAGAGCTTACCTCAATGTTGTTGTTGATGTCACAACATGTTTCATGTGTGCCTGGCGGGTCGGATTGTAGTCGGAGCTTGTTAAAGATGGATTTGTCAATCTGAATAGCTAAGACGTACATAGGATCATGATTGAGGTCTTGGCATAGTTGCAAAGAGATTTTGTTGATTTTTGCTTGAGTGGGGTCAGGTCCAATATAAGGTTTGAGTCTAAAACCATTGACTGGTTTGTCAAATATGTTCCCATGTAGGTCAACCAATTTGAAGGTACCTTGCTCAAAAACCTCAAGCACCTTGAAGGGACCATCATATTTGAGCTTGAATTTACCTGGCATTTCCCCCAACTTAGTGTTAAACATTAACACTAAAGCAGCTTTTTTGAACAATTTGAACTTGATGTTTCTGTTTATCCATGATGCCCTCCTTTTCTGAATTATATCAACAGTGTGGAAACTTGTGATTTTGTGCTCATCCAATTGTAGAAGTTGCTCTAATCTAGCATTAATTGAATCTTCTAGAGAGAATTTTTTATCTATTGCCACTCTTAGGCTATCTGCCAGAAATTCCATAGGTACTACTACTTCACAGCCATACACCAATATGAAATATGTTAATCTAGTTGCAACCTTGTGTGTTGTTCTTAGTGCCCATAGCACTGAATCCAAGTGCTGATCCCAATCCTCAGGGTGATCAACAACTGTTCTTCTGTAGACTTTTTTCATCAGTTTATTGGATTTCTCAGCTTGCCCATTGGCTTGTGGATAATAGGCTGTAGATTTTTTATGCAAGATCATGTGCATCTTATTCATCTTCTTGATAGTTTTGTTCAGGAAATGTGTTCCTCTGTCAAACACTATTTCAATAGGAACACCAAATCTAGTGACAATATTGTGGTACAGGAAATGTGCTACACTTCTAGCTTTGCATGTTTTTAGGGCTACAGCTTCAACCCATTTTGTACAGTAGTCAGTTGCACCCAAAATATAATGATTACTTGAGTATTTTGCTGGAGGCTTGAGGGGTCCAATGAAATCTAGTCCCCATTTTTTAAAAGGTCCCAAGGGGATGATTGGCTAATGAGGCTTCCTATCACTGTCAAGTGGTGTATCATCTCTCTAATAGGGTAAACATGCTTTGGCCCAATTATGAGCATCTTTTAGAACTGTAGGCCACCATAAACCAGCTTGCAAAATTTTCTTACCTGTAATGTCTCCAAAAAAGTGTCCTCCTGCTGGTCCTCCATGGGCTTCAACTAGGATAGCTTTCTGCTCATGGTCTTGGACACACCTTCTGATCACCTAGTCAATTCCTCTTCTATACAAAATGCCAGCAATGACTAGGAAAGGTTTGCTCTATAAAACAAGTTTCTTTCTTTGATCCCTAGATAATGTTTCAGAGATTAACCCATGAGTGAGAAAGAATAGCATTTTGTCATACCAATTAAGTGGCTCTTTTATTCTTATCATAAAAATGCCTGCATTAGGAAGTTCATCTGGGATGCCAGTTGGAACTTCTCCTGATAGTAGCTTGCTCAAGTAATCAGCAATGGAATGTTGTTTTCTAGGTTGATGCACAATACTATAGTCAGATTCCTGCAACAAAAGTATCCATCTAGCCAATTTGCCTGTTAATTGTAGTTTGTTCACTAAATAAATGAGAGCTTGATGATCCACATGAAAATGTACTTTGTTGCCCAATAAATAATGTCTGAATTTGTGCAATGCATAGATCATTCCAAGTGCTTCTCTTTCTGTGACTGCATAGTTTCTCTCATGCTTGGTTAAAATTCTACTGGCATAGTGAATTGGTCTGAACCATTTTGGTGTTCTTTGTTGCATAAGTACTGCACCAACTGCTGAATCAGAAGCATCAACAAAAACCTCAAAAGGAAGAGTCCAGTCAGGTGGTTGAAGAATAGGAGCTATCATCAACATTTTCTTCAGCATATTAAAAGAATATTGTTGAGCATCACCCCAAATATATGGCTCTGTTTCTCATGTCAGTTTGGTGAGAGGATAGCAAATGTTAGCAAGGTATCTAAGAAATCTGCAGTGCCATTTAATTTGCCCTATAAATCTTTGAAGCTGCTTGAAATTCTTGGGTGGTTTAGCATGTTGAATGGCTGAAACTTTGTTTATATCAATTTCCATTCCATCTTGGGAGATGATGTGTCCTAGTAGAATTCCTCTACTTACAGCAAATGCACATTTGGCTGGGTTTAAGCTCAGACCAGCCATTCTACACTTGGCAAAGCATAAACTCAAGTGGTGTAGATGCTCCTTTTTTTTTCCCAAATACTAAAAAATCATCAAGGAAAACTTTCATGAGAGAGGTAAGATATTCAGCAAATGCCTCCCCTGAATGTATTTTTAAAATGTTGGAGGAGCATTCTTAAGACCAAATGTCATCACATTTGAAGCAAACACTCCCCATCCAGTGACAAATACTGTCTTGTCTTTATCTTCAGGTGCCATTCTGATCTGGTTGTACCCACTGAAACCATTAAGAAAACTAGAGATTTCATGTCCTGCTACAACATCTAGTAAAGAATCACAAAATGGTAGAGCGAAAGGATCAGTAATGGTGGCAGTATTGAGCTTTCTGTAGTATTGAGCTTTCTGTAGTCCACACATATTCTAAGTTTTCCATTCTTTTTGGGCACAATCACAATAGGTGAAAGCCATGCAACATGTGTGAGAGGATAAATAAAACCAACTCTCAATAGCTTATCAATTTCCTCCTTAACTTGTTTAGCATAGTTGGGATTCATTCTGTATCTGCCCTGTATCACTGGTACAACATCTTGCTTAAGGTTGATTCTATGCTGACAGAACTTGGGGTCTACTCCCTTCATATCAGTATAATGCCAAGAAAAGACATCCTTATATTCTATCAATAAGTCTTTTAAAGCCATTTTGAAAGGTGGGGGAAGACTTGTACTTAACGAAAACTGTCTTGGGGTTGTGGGGGTCTCCAAGGTTCATTTCCTCTAAGTCATCTTGTCGGACTCTAGCACTCTTTTGCATATGTTCTTCAAAGTGAGCTTCAGCTTCTAGGATGGCTTGTGCAGCTGATTTCTGAGTATCCTCATGTAGTGTGTCATTTAGCTGGGCCTGCTTGTTACTTTGGATGTTGATGCTGATAGGATCTGTTTCCGACTGTGTTCTGCTCCACCATGGTCGGCGGATGTAGGTCGGATGGCTCTATTTGTTGATTTGGGAAAACCGTAGGATTTCTCCTTGGGAAAATTTCTTCCTCATCCTCCTCAAATTTTGCTATCATATTAATGCCCTTTGCTTGTAGTGGCTGAGCTTGTTTTGGGAAGCTTCTCCTTGAAGAGAGATTGATTTTGAACTTCTTTTTGCCCTTCCTGATTGTGATTCTTTCTGATCCCCAGTCTTGTTTTCCTTTAGCAGCTCTCAACCATGGTCTGCTGCCCAATAACATGGAATATGCACAATCTTTTTCCTCCATCCTGAGTACCACAAATGTAACTGTGGAGGAGAGTCACATAATAGTGATTTCCTGCCCTCATAGTATTCCAAGAGGTTGTATCCTCCTTTGGTCATCAATTCTCACCTGAAATGGTGCTGGGGCAAGTTCATTACAACAAAATTTTTTAAAGAGATCCTCAGAGAGAATGTTCACTCTTGACCCTCCATCAACTAGTACCTCAGGGATCCTCTGCCTTTTATAAACCAGATCTATGAGTGGGACTTGATAGTCCACATCGTCAATAGTAGATGTGTAGATGTCGGGGGGTTTCCTCTTCATCATCACTCTGAGGCTGATTTATGGGTAGAGGATTGTTTGTAACATGAAAATTTTGACATAATTCGTGCTTAAAAGCTGGAACAAGATTCAAAAGTTGATCCAATGTTATTTTCACTTTGGACTCCAAAAGCTCTTGAAAGAAGAGTATAGGATCATCTTGTTCTAGCTTGTCCTTCTGTTGTATCTGACTTCTGTTTTTGAACATGGTGGTTGGAATTGGAGCTGTCTGTTCCTCTTTGATTTCTATTATCTTGATTTAGTCACCATTGTTTTGCTGCTGTGTTAAGTGGAGTTGGGTCCGGCTACCAAATCCTATCTATCTTTTGGAATATACTTTTGGTTGGGAGAGGCTTGTACTCTTCTTTGTGTATCTGGGGTCATGTTAAATTGTTGTATGTTGCTGCTGAATTGGACTAGCTGTAGCTTGATGTCAGGCGTCTTGTGTCAGAATAATGTCGGACTGTGTTTGGATTTCTCCGAGGTCAAGTTTAGCTTTCCCTTTGCTTTGTAGATGTGATCTTCATGGTTCTGATGCTACATTATTCTCTAGTATTTGTTGTAGAACTTGATTTCTGACCTGTGCTTGATTGGGCCAGTTGATTGGCTTTGTTGTCATTCTTGGTGCATCTCCAAGGTCGGGCATGGGCTTTGTACCTTTAGATCTTGTCACTCTGCTAGTGCTTGTATATTACTCTAACTTCTTGGAGTTTGTTGCTTGTAATCCTCATTTATAAGATCCAAGTATACCATGCTGGTTCTGATTACCACGTGCATTATAGTTGATAATGTGGGGGTTAAAGGTCACTGTGCCTTAACCCCAGTTATATACAATACTCAAACACATATTTAAATGAATGAAAAAGAAGATTAGGGTGGTTCTGCACCCACCAAACTTGTGTGGCTCTCTGTCTCTCTCTCTCCTTCTTCCATTCTTGCTTCCGTTGAGAGCACTCTCAACTGGTATCAGAGCCCGGGTGATCTAGCTGAGCGTGCGTGAATGCTTGAAGCTCAGCAGCTCTGTGGGAGGAAGGAGAAGCTTTGTGGGAAGCTTTGTGGGTGACTTTACTTGCATCCGAGTGTGCAGAGACCTTGGAGGAACCTTTAGAAAAGTCACTTTGGCTTTGTGAAGTGGTTTTGAGAGCCTGTTAAGAGCTTTCAAAGAAAAAGTCGTTTTTTGAGCTTTTTCCTGTTCCGTTCGATGATAGAAACTCCGTATTGACTTGTAGAGGCAACTATTGCTTGCTTTTGGTGTCCACATTATTTCAGAAGCTTGGAAACACCTTCATTCTTGAATCTGGGATCATTTCATTGGATTTCTGATTCACTGTGTCAATTCCTGCGTTTTTTGCCCGGGTGTTGGAACTCAAGTTTGGAGCAACCATTTGCAGATCTGTCAGTTTCGGTGGACTCAGGAGGTCCTAAAACTTCTATGTTGCTCATCATTCGCACTCCGGTGGAGTTTACAGATAGTTCTGTTTCCAAAAACGTTTTTCAGTCCGTGTGTTGGACCCAGTGATTGAGACCACGGTTTCCAAAACTGTCTGTCCCATTGTGTTCCGGACGCCCAAAAACCCCTACCTATCAGTTCTTGCGCGATTCGGTGGAGGATTTTCAGAGGTATAGATCTCTGTGTATTCGATTTCGTCTCTCTGTTATGCATTTTTCATTCTAAGGTTTTGAAACCTTAGATTTATGCCACATGGCAATGGATAAGTGTTGACTCCCATTTCTCACTCATCGGTTGGGATTTTGGAGTTCTGGTAGAAGAGAGATATTTGCAGATTTTCTTGCTGAGTCCGATTATGCAATGGCGCCCATGTTTTGAAGCATCTCAGGTTCTATTTTCAGTAGCGCTCATTACCGTGGGACTATGATTTCTTGAGCATACCTTATGTAGATCACTCTGGTTGCAGTTTGAGCAGTGTGCGCTCATTCGTGGTATGCATTGGGTTGCAATGGATGATTTATAGGCCATTTGGATGCATTGCGGTCCTTGTTGGATGCGCTGATAGGCCCAAATTGCCTTGTGGGATGCTATTTTTTATGGACGCTTTGCACATGGATGCTATTTTATGCTGAGGGACAGCTTTGAAACATTGCAGGTGATGCACTGATAGTGCTATGCTCTCTTGGATGAGACATTATTGATGCATATGCCAGTGGACAGTGTTTATGCTTGAGTCATTTGGCACTTATTGGCATTTTCTTTTGGGCCAGATTTGCTCATATGGATGCATAGTATATGCACATGAGTCAGATGCTTTGAGCTTTGAGTTTTGGTGATATTTCACTCTATTGTGGCATACACATTTGGGTGCACCTGGTATTTGGTGTGATTCTCTCTTGTAGGCACTAGCATTTGGGATTTTGTTTCATTTGCATCATGGCATCCTCTTCCATGTCTGAAAAGGAGTTTTTCAGCATTAAAAAGTTTGATGGGACAAACTTTTCTTTGTGAAAAGAACAAATAAGGGATGTGCTTATTCAAAAGAAGCAGATTAAACCCTTGGCAGGGATTGAAGCTAAGCCTGCAAATATGTCTGAGGATGATTGGAATGAGTTGGATGCATTAGCAAAGTCTACTATTAGACTTCATCTTGCAGAGTTAGTTTATTTCACAGTAGTAAATGAGCAGACTACGGAAGATTTGTGGAAGAACTGTGTGCCACTTATGAGAAGGAAACTGCCTCTAATAAAGTTTACCTCATGAAGAGGTTGTTTGAGCTGCAGATGAAGGAAGGGGTCTCCATTGCTTCTCACTTGAATGAATTCAATATTATTTTCAGCCAGCTTCAGGCTCAGAAAATGAATTTTGATGCGGAGACTAAGGCAATATTTCTCTTATGTTCATTGCCATCCTCATGGGATACCTTCCGTACAGCTGTCAGTAACTCTGCACCTAGTGGAGTACTGAAATTTGATGATGTTGTGGGTAGCTTGTTGGCCGAGGAGATTAGACGGAAGTCTATGGATGGCAACAAGCAGGATGCAGCCTTAAATGTGCAAAGGGGCAGATCACAGTTGAGGGGGAAGTCCCAAGAAAGAGGGAAGTCTCGTAGCAAATCCAGGGCACGGAACATTGAGTGTTATCATTGTGGCAAGAAGGGCCATATGAAAAAGGATTGCTACAAGCTGAAAAGAGAGCAAAAGGATAAGAAAAAGAATGCAAATTGGGGTGCAAATTAAAAGGAAGAGAGTCCAAGGGAGGACAAAGGAAAAGTGAAGATCGAGGAGATCAATGCAGTCACACTGATAGTGACAATGATGTTCTCTTCATGTCTAGCTTATCTGCAGAGTTGCTTACCACTTCAGATGATGCATATTCCCAAGATTGGATTTTGGATTCTGGTGCTTCATTCCATGTTACTCCCCATAGGGAATGGTTCTCCACTTATGACAGTGGAAAGACAGGTTGTGTGCATCTTGGAAATGACTATGCATGTGACATAGTGGGAGCAGGTGACATAAAGTTTTCTTTTGCAAATGGGTCTGCATTTGTTTTGAAACATGTGAGACATGTGCCTAAGCTGACCAAGAGTCTTATTTCAGTGGGTCAGCTAGATGATGCTGGTTTTCACACCACTTATGGCTTTCAGAGTTGGAAAATTCAGAAGGGATCTATGCTTTTGGCCAGGGGTGCCAAGTGTGGGACTTTGTATCCCTTACATGTATCAGGGGTATTTGATCATGTTGTTGCAATAACCGAGCAGCCAAGCACTTCTTTGTGGCATTGCAGGTTGGGGCACATGAGCCAGAATGGAATGAAACTCTTATGCCGTTTGGGTTATGTACCGCATTTGAGTTTTTCTGATTTTGAATTTTGTGAGCATTGTCTCTATGGGAAGCAGACTAAATCAGCCCATAAAAGAAGGGGAAAGAAAGAGTTTGAAATGCTTGATTTGGTGCATTCAGACGTATGTGGTCCCATGCCTACACGGTCATTAGGCGGGGCTGAATACTATGTGACATTCATTGATGATGCAACTAGGAAAGTGTGGGCTTATGCTATAGCTCGGAAGAGTGATGTGTTCCAGGTATTTCAGAAATGGCTGGCCTTGGTTGAGAATCAGTCAGGTAGAACGCTTAAATGCCTACGGACTGACAATGGTGGAGAGTATCTCTCTCATGACTTTCAGCATTTCTGTGATACACGTTGGATTAAGAGGGAGCTCACATCCCCTCGTACTCCAGAGCAAAATCCAGTTGCAGAAAAAATGAACCGTACCATTCAAGAAAGGTTGCAATGCATGCTTTCCAATGCAAGTCTTTCTGGTGGTTTTTGGGCTGAGGCAATGAAGACTGCAGTGCATGTGATCAATAGATCACCTAGTAAGAGTTTGGATGGTGGTATTCCTGAAGAGGCATGGAGTGGCAAGAAGCCCTCTTACTCTCATTTGCGTATATTTGGGTGTGAGGCATATGCACATGTGCCAAAAGAGCTTCGAGAGAAGCTAGATCCTAAGTCTAGGAAATGCATCTTTCTGGGTTATGGTGAAAGTGGAGAGATGGGATATCGTCTCTGGGATCCAAAAGCAAAGAAGATCATACGTAGCCATGATGTAGTCTTCAATGAGAAGAAGATGCATAAGGCACCTATGAGGGATGTGGAAATGAGGAAAATCACTTTCCAGGATGTGAATCCATCTGCATATGTTGATAGACAGCAAGCTGTCCATGCACCAAATGTGCAAGAAATGGTACCACCAAGTACTCCCACAGGTATACAATCAAGGGTAGACGATGGATCATCTATTGGTGGAAATGATGAGCCAAATGTGGGTGATATATGCAGGTGGGACAGCAAGTTGAAATGCCCTTGAGAAGATCATCTAGAGTGTCTAGACCACCTGATAGGTTTGTTCCAGGGGTAGACTATGTGATGCTTACTGATTGCAGGGAGCCTTCTTGCTACAGAGAGGCTATGATGCGTGAGGATCAACGCAAGTGGGAGTATGCTATGCAATCAGAGATGAGTTCACTTATGAAGAATAAGACTTGGGACTTGGTTTCTTTGCCACATGGAAAGAAAGCATTGCCATGTAAATGGGTCTACAAAATGAAGGTCACAGGGGATGATGTGCCTAGGTACAAGGCCCGTTTCATTGCTAAAGGGTTCAAGCAAGAGAAGGGTGTGGACTTTGATGAGATATTCTCTCCAGTTGTGAAGATGACCACACTTAGATGCATGCTTGGACTAGTGGCAGCAGAGGATATGGAGCTTATGCCGATGGATGTCAAGACAGCTTTCTTGCATGGGGATTTGCATGAGGAAATTTACATGGTGCAGCCGGAAGGCTTTGAAGAAAAGGGCAAAGAGCATGCTGAAGAAGAGTCTCTATGGTCTTAAGCAAGCACCTAGAGAATGGTATCAAAAGTTTGATGCTTTCATTCGGTCCCAGGGTTTTAGAAGGAGTGAAATTGATCACTGCCTCTACACTAAAAGGGCTAAGGATAATAGCCTGATAATCTTGGCACTATATGTGGATGATATACTATTGGCTAGCAAGAACACTTATGAGCTAGATGCATTAAAGGCCAAGTTGCATGAGGCCTTTGATATGAAGGATTTGGGACTTGCAGGTCATATTCTTGGTATGCGCATCACGCGTGATCGGAGTAGGAAACTCCTTTGGCTTTCACAAAAAGAGTATGTTACAAAAGTATTGCAGCGTTTCAATATGGAGAGGGGGAAGGCAGTGAGTACTCCATTGCCTCCATATGTGAAACTGAGTCATACAGATAGTCCCAAATCAGATGAGGAGAGGGCCATGATGGCCAAGGTTCCTTATGCATCAGCATTTGGGAGTCTTATGTATGCTATGATAGCTACTAGACCAGACATTGCATTTGCAGTGGGAGTTGTTAGCCGGTATATGGCTAATCCAGGAAAGAGGCATTGGGAGGCAGTTAAGTGCATCATGAGGTACATGAAGGGTACCAAGGAGATGTGCATTTGCTTTGGTAAAGGAGACATGCGTGTACTTGGGTACACAGATTCAGACTATGCAGGGCATGTGGATAGTAGGAGATCCACTTCTGGTTATGTGTTCACCTTTGCAGGTGGTGCAGTGTCGTGGATGTCTCGTGCATAGAAGTGCATTGCTTTGTCTACCACAGAGGCTGAGTATGTTGCAGCCACAGAGGGTTGCAAGGAGGCTATATGGCTTGATCGGCTAGTGGGAGATTTGGGGATTCATACAGGTGTACCGACATTGCATAGTGATTCCATGAGTGCTACTCAGCTAGCACGGAATCCGGTCTTTCATGCAAAGACCAAACACATTGAGGTTAGGTACCATTTCATCAGGGAGGTACTTGAGGACAAGCGCATAGAGCTTGTCAAGGTTCATACAGATGATAACCCTGCAGATATGCTGACGAAGAGTCTACCTAGTCAGCGGTTTGAGTATTGTCGTGTATTGATGGGCATTGGATAGTATGCTCACTGGTTGTTCTCCCTTAAAGGCACATTGTCCTTTAAGTGGGAGGTTGTGGGGGTTAAAGGTTACTGTGCCTTAACCCCAGTTATGTATAATACTCAAACACATATTTAAATAAATGAAAAAGAAGATTAGGGTGGTTCTGCACGCACCAAACTTGTGTGGCTCTCTGTCTCTCTCTCTCTTTCTTCCATTCTTGCTTCCGTTGAGAGCACTCTCAGATAATGGGGATTCCTCTTTCTCCTTGGTGCTTGCACCAAAGTTCACATTAAGGACCCTGTCTGTGTCCTTTCATGCCATAGTATGTGCATGGTTGATTCTAGTTTTTCCCTTGTTGATTCCCCCAATTCTGTTGATTGGGTCCTCTTTGTTGAATCTTTGTTGTCCTTGGTTGCCTACTGCAATCTGATTGGCTGCCATAGGTGGGGCTTGGTTGTTTGAGATTTGTACATGAGGAGGAACTCTTCCCCTGTAATTTGGATTGTACCAGCATCTTCTTTCTCATGATTGTCCTTCCTACAAAATGCACCAAAAATTTTAGGTGGAGGTGGGGGTCTCTTCAAAGTTTCCAATTGCTCCTTGATCATCTACTCTAACTTAGAGAGCTTGTCTATTTTCTTCTTGCCTTTTGATTTGTCTTTGTCCTTGCTCTATCTTTTCTTTTTCTTGGAGGTCTCTTCCTCATCACTCTCTTCATCTGATGTGTCATTTGCTATTGCATCACTTTCCTCTTCCTGTGCGTCAATATCTGTTTCTATTTCAGAATCTGTGTCAGAGTTGGAATGTCTTTTCTTCTTTTGTTTTTTGGACCTTGACTTAGTGCCAAGTCTTCTTTCTACCCTTTGTGCAGCATCAACCATGTTGTTGAAATCATTTACTCCTCCGAGTTGATCTCTGCTAGCTATGGCTGTCCTTAATTCTTTGTTGAGTCCTTTACAAAAATAAACTCCCAACTGGTCATCAGTGGGTTGTTGAGTGTTTGTCAACCTCCTGTTTAGATTTTTGAACATTTGTGCATAGTCCTTAACTAATAAATGTTTTTGCTTCATATTCCAAAGCTTCTTGAGTATGTCTTCTGGTGTTTTTTCTTTATGAATATGACTTAAAAAGGCAGTTTTCAAATCACATACGTTTGAAAATAAGCTACACCATATTGCATAAGCCAATTCATTGAAATGTTGCTGCAAACTGCTCCTTTTTTGTGAGGTTTGGCAGTTGTCTGAATCCACTTGCTGCAGCCCATCTTGTCTCAAACTGTCCGACATGATTTTCAGGATCTTGTGTTTTCTTGCCTATGAATTTAGCTGATTTCACCAAGGGATTCCGCATCCTTGGTTGTTGTTGTTGTCTTGGAGGTGGAACTTGTTGTCTTCTTTTTGGAGGTGGAGGTAGAGGATTAAAGTCGAGTTTTCTTTGAGCTCGTACAAACAATTGTGCTACAAAATTTGTCACAATACTCCTCTTGATTAATTCTTCAGCAGGTGATTGTACCATCAATTAGGTAAGTTTGAGTTGTACTTCACTTACTTCTGTGCCATGCACATAATTGTCAGAAGAACTGGTTCCACTTGGTATGTAATCGGGATCATGGAAAATATCTTCCTGATCATCCGTTTGTGTGCTTGCTTCCACTCGAGCATGATTTCTGGTGAAGAAGGCGTAGCCAATTCGACGAGGCGACATTTGCTCTTCAGAGCTATCTGACATGGACCAAGGTGCTCGCCATGAAAGAAAAAATATAGCACTTTAATCACTGGCTATTGTAGAGGTGCGTCTAGTGTATTTGGATGAGAAGTTAGCTGCACTTTCTCGATCTTTCAGTCTTTAGTAGTTGATTTTGCTTTTGTTCATAGTAGGACGTTGGTCCGCTTGTTCCTTCGATGTAGTGTCAGATAGGAGCTGGATTAGGCTTTGCTTGGTGTTGATTGCGGATTCTAAGCTAGAGCTTTGTAGACACCCCACTCATCGCAACATGGGCCCATCTAGCTCCAAGACACCATTCGAGCTCTATGGACTTGCCATTGTCCATCAAATCACATCACTTAACTAGCAGTGACATATTGTTAACCAATCTATTAATAACAAAGGTGATTAGATGTGAGTTTACATTCCATCATCTCCCCTTAGTGCATACATTGCTACTTTAGGTGGTCAAGTGTGGGTATTACAAGATAAAATCCTCCCTTGGGTGCTCACATGGCTACTCTCAGGTGGTCAGGTTTGATTTACAAACATATGGGCTGAAGGTGACAAGGATATTGGTTCTCAATACATGTTGTTCTTGTCATTCTGCTCATGGCGTGATGATGACTCCACGTAGTTGATTTGCTGGTTCTTCAATCTGCAATCTTCTTCCTTGTGTCCCAACTTCTTGAAATGGTGACACTTTGGTTTTGTTCTTCAGTCTGCAGTCACTTTGATAGTGACCCATCCTTCCGCAATGGTAGCACTTCGTTGATGTTTTACTGAACAATGCTTGTTCTTCATTATAGCTATTGCGTGTTGATGTAGATGTTGGTGTCGATGTCAATGTCAATGCCTTCAACTCTCTTTCTTTTTCAAGAAGAGAGGATACACATTCCTAAAACTTTGGATCTGGCAAATTCTTCAAAGTGGTTGTCAGTGAGCTGTACTCTACAAGCATGCTTTTAAGGAGAATTGCAAGAGCATTTTTTTCCCCTACTTTCGCATTTATGCCTTCTACTTGGGTCATAATGCTTTTGATTTTGTTGACAAATTGTGCCATGGATTCATTGAAGCTCATGTGCAAACCATAGAATTCAATCTTAAGATGAATTTCTTGGTTTTTGGCTTTTGCACCAAACCTTGTGTTCAACTCATCCCATGCATCTTTGGTATGATCCTTGGAGTCTATGTAATGAATTATGTTTGGACCCAAGCGCAAACCAATGAGTGATAGTGCTACTTCATCTTTTTCCTTCGAGGCATCATTTTATGCAGTGGGTATTGCTTCTTTTACAGTCTTCCAAAGCTTTTGATGCATCAAGAGATACCTCATTTGTGTAGACCAGGTATGAAATCCTTAGCTCTCCTTTGTTAATTTTCATTTGTTTAGGCAAAAATTTCTTTCAAACCTTTAAGTACTATAGTACTAGCCCCCCCCTAAACCTTACTATTCCTGCCTAAACCTTACTATTCCCCGTTAAAAACAAGCAATTGATTGATTATTAACTCATCTTTTGTAGATTAAAGCATGAATTACTTGCCCTTGGAAGTGATCCCTCTTTAAGACGTGGATTACACCCCTCTCTCAAGGATAAAGGAGTCTTAAGAAGGGTGTGGATTACCCCCCTGATTATTTCAATTAAGTTGATTTTTTTTTGTTCACCACCCTTCATAAAGTCATTCAATTACTGTCACTTGTGGTGGGTACAGATTACCCCCCGCCTCATATTTCAATTATGTTACTCTTGGGTGTGGACTACCCCCCTTGATTATATTTAGAATCAGTCTTTTGGTCTTTGTCTTCTTGGTAAAAGCGATAACAAGCCAGGGAACACATGCATTACCTGTCTTCCCACATGATACCAAATTTGTTCTAACAAATGGTTTTGTGTGGATGGTGACAGGTAAGTAGACCCTGATCTTGGAGCATGGACTACTTGACGGATTCAGTACTATTGTATTGATTCTTCGCTTAAAATCGTGCGAGGGTTCTTACATACAACAATGCCAAGCAAGCCTAGCTAAAGTATAGTAAGCTTTCTAACTATAGTTGGCCATAGACAGGGACTTTCGAATCCACTCCCCAGGTTCCTCTACCTCCTTTTGCTCCCTAATCCTCACTCCTCCGCCTCTCCCTCCCTTTCCCTCCTTTTGCTCTCTAATCCTCACTCCCCCGCCTCTACTTCCTTTTCCCTGATCACCCAAGTTCGTGCCAGCCATGGACTCATCGACAATTTGCCAGTTGCCCCTTGTCGCGACCATCATCAACATTCAAGACCAGGCGCCAGGTAATCCTTGCACCTATATGGTAGATGTTTCCTATTGCGACAAGAGAAACGAGCGTTGTTTAATTCACCATGATCGATCGTCAAATTGATCGTAGACCCAAACTGGGTGACGTTGAACCTACTGGTGAGGGGAAAAAGGGGGAGTACTCAGAGGGGGCAAAGGGTGAATTGTGGGCGTTAACTAAGGGAGCAACGAGGGAGAAGGAGCAACAAGGAGATAGTAGAGAAAGTTAGCTGAAAATGTAAAGAGGGGGAAGGGAGGGATGCGAGAAGCTGTACTGGATCAAACAAAGCGTAGGAGCTCTGGCATAGGACGACAGAATGAAACAAGCATACCTACGAGTTGTTTGCATGCAACAAGCATGAAAAATGGGCTCGTAGTCAAGGCATTTCGTCATTTGGTTGTACACTAGCAGATGTTCCTTAGCAAGAATTTCGTTGGAAACGATTTCACTACCTTAGTGTTTGCAGGGCTTATGCATTTATCCATGCCAACTAGCATTATTGATTTGGTCACACCCCCAGCGCCTACACGAAGCTATAGTAGGCGAGCTACATGTAATCTCTTAGACCCCCCCTGTGGATCGAGCCAAGGTTCAAGAGTCGTGGGTTGCAGTGATGGATGCTCTTGCAAACTTGAAAAGAAACCTTGATGCAGTTGGTAAGTGGACTACTATTTTCCCTTTACTAGTTCACACACTTGAGCCACATTTGTCCGTCCTAGTATGTGTGTCAAGACTACTTGGAGCTCTATCTCTCTTATACTTAATGCGTTTTTGCAGGCCTTATGCATTCATCCATGCGAACCACCAGTATTGATTTGGTCACACCACCAGAGCCTCCAAGGAGGCATAATAGGCAAGGTATAGAAGATATCATAGACTCATGTGCGAATCGAGCCAAGCTGCATGAGTCACTGGTTGCAGTGATGGACGCCCACACAATGTTAAAAAGCAACCTTGATGCAGCTTTAATACACATTTTTCAGCTTTTTGGTTTCATCATGGGTGGCTCTCTTGATGAATTTGCACAAAAAAAGGCAAGGACAAGGTAATGGACGAGAACCCCGAACCTTCATGGTGTATGGATGGTAATGTTGACATATAACTTTTCTTTTAACATAATTTTGGCTTGGAGTGTATAATTGACCATCTCTGTCTGCATCATGTGTGTATAGATGGCCAAGACAATCAAGATTTTTACGAAGGTTCAGATGTAATAGAGAAGGTGTTGGCGGAAGATACAAAGGGTTGCCCAATCTCACCACAAGCCCCGATTGAGAAACGTGGAAAGCCTCGCCATCATGTCCATACAGGGCTGACTCCCACCCGACGTGAGCTACGACAGATGGGTTTCAACAGTGGAGGATTGGCGAAGCTCTAGAGCAATAGCCCCATGAATGATCACTACGAGTTGTATGGGATTTAGCGATCCATTTGGGTTGTTATTTGAGTTGTATGCCATATGAAAACCATTTCAGCTTTATGGGATTTGGCAATCCGTTTGGGTTGTTATTTGAATTGTATGCCATTTGGAACCATTTTTGTTGTATGGAATACTGGCAATCCGTTTGGGTTGTTATTTGAATTGTATGCCATTTGGAACCATTTTTGTTGTATGGAATACACATGATCCGTTTATATAATAGTTACAGTTTCAACTGTTTATACATTTGGATTGTTTACAAATTTTGTGAATGTCACGCACATCGGGGCTATTTTCTCATCAATGTAGTGCACATTGGGACTGATTTTTTCATGAATGTGATGGACTTCGTATATATTGGGGCTGTTAGGATGTATATAGGCTGAATGTCATGGATTTTGTGTGTATTGGGGCTGCATATATGTCATGAATTACATGTACATATGGGCTGCATATACGAGGAGGGATGGATGGCTATATGCATTAGATATAGTGTAGATGTGGCTTGCAGATTGAGGTAGATATGTTCAGATGTATATGGACTGAATGCCATCGATTTCATGTACATCAGGGCTGAATATATGTCATGGATATACATCAGATATATACGGCTGAATCATGTACATCAAGGATGAATATGTGTTAGACATACTGTAGATATGGCTTGCAGATTGGGGTAGATATGGGCTGCATATCTTGGGATGTATACAGGCTGAATGTCATGGATTTTGTGTACATATGAGCTGCATAAATGAGGGGTTTTTGAAAAGGTAGATATGGGCTGCATGTGGAGGACATATACGGGCTGAATGTCATGGCTTTCATGTACTTTGGGGCTGAATTTATGTCAGGGATTTCATGTACATATGGAGTGAATACATGTCATGGATTTCATGTACTTTGTGGCTGAATATATATATAGAGGGAGGGATATGGACTGCATATATGGATTTTATATGGCTTGAATAATGCATTTTGCAGAGTTAACACATGCATTTTTATCATGATTCATTACAAACAACATGCTGAATTTAATCATTGTACATAGAAAAGAGACATTCTCAGTATATGTAGTAGTTGGAGAATAATGTGAAAGCAATGCAACGAGGATAACAACTGGTTTGGGCAAATTTTGCATATCCTCACTATCCATTCTCAGTTGCTGCCCGTCACTGTCAACTCTCAGCTGCAGCCCTTCTATCAAGCTTTTGTTGCATGCTTTCTCGAGCACCTGGTGCAATTGATGTACTAAAAGCTCCCGCAGCAGTAGCGCTGACTCTTGTCCCTAAAGGTCTCTTCTTCTTCCGCTTCTCAATGAAAGGTTGAGCTCTCTGAACTGACCACCCAAATCCATCCTCAATGGCTTGGAGTTGAATGGAGGGTCAAGAGAGTTGTTTTTAGCATTTGCCTTCATCTCCTCCACAGCTACCACACCTTGAGAGAGTATAGCCTCCACGTGATGGAGCAAGTAGTCATCAAGCCTTGCAAAAGAGCAAAAGCACTAGAATCAGACATGAGAGGGCACATTCTTAAAAGATAGACCAATTTATTTTGTCAAATTTTAGACCTGCAGCTTGCATTAATTGATCAAAAGCACCATGGCATCTTTTTGTTTGATCACAAGTCATTCTCATGACCCCATCTCCTTCAACATCCACCATAGTGGCCACCTCGTTGCATGCATCCTCATCTGCTAAGTAGTTGCAAGCACATGAAAGCCACATCTAACCAAATTAGAAAATAACAACATGCCAATCCACAACTGCTCTCGTCTTTTTATCTCTAAGACCTACCATTTAAAGGCACATGGGTTATATTATTCGAGGCTCCCTCTGTGTACATGTGTTTGGCCTCCGATGCCACGGTGTGCATAGAAAATCCTGCAAGCATCATCACCTTTGCTTGGTGCTTACAGAAGTTCCCTTTTTGTGCCCAATCACAGTCACAACATGCCCATTGAGTGTTTGCATTATAAACATGGTACTTGTGGTTTGGTTGTGATGCACTACGAACTAGTGCAAACATCTTCCCAACATCTTCAAGTTCCACGTAAGAATCTGGCATCAAGGAGGTTGCTCTAACAACATTATCAACAATGTTCTCAACATTACAATTTGCAACAAATCCCTTTGACTTCAACATGTCTTTGTACCAGTAGTAAGTATGGCAACCCGTTAGTAGCTTGTGTAATAGCCAATCCACACGCCTTCCATGTATTGTCTTTCTTCCATACAAAAACCTTCCTTTCAAGAGATCATGGTATGATTCTATGGCCCCATTGGTGTCTTGGTTTGCATGGGGTAATGTTCGTGTGGCTTGCACCCATGAAACTTTGAAGAAATCCAATGAAGTGGAGTCAAAACATCAAAGCTTTCCATTGCATAATAAAAGATTGCAAGCTGCTTGCAAAGAAACATGGGAAATGAAGGTAGAATACTCACAGATATGTGGACTCCAATAGTCCTTGAAGTATTCCAAGAAAGCTTTCTGATTTGTGAATTTTGTGCTGAATTCATCATTCATGTCATGGACTTGCTCCTTCAGTTGAGACTCAGTTTGGCCAGGATGTCCTTGAATGTTCATGATGTCTCCCAAGGATTTGAAAACAGCCGCTCGCATTGACCAATCTTGAACTTTAGCCACCAGGTTCTTTAACCAAGATCTTCTGACATGCCATAAGCATAGGTATATTGGCACCCCAAAAACCCTCCTGTAAAAATATTAGCATTAGAGCATATGCAAGAGCCAAAAATGGAAATGAAAGATTATGGTTTACTTGATAGCATTTATCTCAGCAATAGCGTCGTCCACCATGAAAGCATTTGCCTCCCATCTACGGTTGTGGTCCAAGATGCGATTGCGAAATGCTTTCAACCACGCCTCAACCACCACCTCCTCCGATGAGGATGAGATTACCCTTCCGACAGGGACACCATTACGGTAGGCATCAAACACAAGCAAAGAATATAGAGAAAACTGAAAAAAGTGAAGACATGTTCATGAGAATGTGATCATACTCCAAATAATGAGAAAAAGAGCAAGAGCAGACCGTTGCAAATACATATACCTTATATCTATTCGTCCCAAAGGTGGCATCCATGGCAACAAGGCTATTATGGCCATAGTTATTCAACATGTCAAGCTGCCATGCAGTCTGAATACCAAGAATGAATGGCGTGTTTGTCATGTTGTCTTGCTCTTGGTAAAAGAATGTAGAAGATGCATTACGGTGCACCCACATGCGCACACTAAGTGCATCATTTGCATCATATCTATAGATAGAGGACTCCACCTTCTTTGCTATGTTTAGTACATCACGTAGACTAAGAAAGTCATCTCTATTCATACGGCCTTGGGGATTTTCTTGAAGCCGTGCTTGTAAAAACTGGATGTGCAAATCTGTTGAGGGTTAAATCCTCTAGATAACTCGTGGAACACCCAATCTTTCATTTGTCGAGAAATCCATGGTGCATATTCAAGATTTGTCTTGGGGTTGGGACCCTTGTAGTGGGCACCGTGTGTGATTTCGTTGTTCTTATCCACATGTTGCATTTCATATATGTAATAGATGCGACATCTGGAAAGTGACGAAGCCTACGTACCACAAAATGACACCTACATCCCAAGAAGTGTTTGCCACTAGAAGCCCTTGGTCGACTACCCTTGCCAGATTTAGGGCGATTCACCATGTCTGGCACTGGTCGAGGAACATGTCTCTTATCTTGGGGACCATATCCACACCAATACCTGCAAGTAGTTAGCGAGAAGTCCTCATTCTTATGCCAATGCAAAGTCAAAGAATGGAAAACACAAATCGAACCTTGAAAAGCCAATTTACGTTGTCTCTGTCAACCAAGTTCTCTCGGATTCTTTTTGTGACATGGTCTTACTCTGCTTGCTAGAGTAAACCTTGAACTCGGTGGGAGCATCTTCTCGCATAGTTTCTCCTGTCACAAAGTCATTTAGTCTATTGAACTCAATGAATGCCCTTCTAGTGATAATGTAATTATGCGCATCTTGAACGAGAGGGAACCACTGCAAGGAGGAGGAGTTGAAGCATCCTTCTTGTGGTATTTGCGCAATCGGCTTTTGTCGAAGGGCCTGTAATAATGTTTTACAAGCCCAACAATATAATATTAAAGAATATACATTGTTTGAAGCATGAGAAGACATTCAAAAAAGATGAACACCTATTTCATTAATTTTGACTCTTGCACTGTCCAAATTCGTTTTGTGAGATAATTTTGGATAAAGCATTTAAAAAAAAGAGGCTCTTATAAAACAAAACTTTGAGTCAAAAAGTAAGATTTTAAAAAATCAAATTAGAAAAAATGACGTGACGTGTTATTAAAACTAGAGTACATTAAAAAAAGAGGACTTCACATTGTTAAAAGAGACAAAAAGTAAGATTTTAAAAAATCAAATTAGAAAAAATGACGTGACATGTTATTAAAACTAGAGTATATTTAAAAAAAAGCATGACACATTTGTACAAGAAGTAGATCATATAACTCAAAGCCATATGGTGTTAAAAAACACCTTCCATTAGCTCAGCTTAGAAGATCTCATCTTTGTCTCTCTTGTCTATTACAACTTTACATTAGAGAACTAAAAAGTCTTTGTGGAACTGTAGTTTCATTTCTTATCTATTACAGTTACTTTAGAAAACACATAAGTCTCTATGGAATTAAATTTCCATCACTTGACTATTAAGTAATTAGAGAGAGCATATGTCCTCGAAAGTGCCTACTATGGCATTGGCTTCATGAAAACAAGCTGACTTTAAACTTGTAGGCCATGCATAACCAGGGCTGGTATCGCAAATCTCCTCACAGGCTCTCCTCACAACTTGTTTCGAATCTTCCGCCGACTTTTAAGCATTCAACAACTCTTCTTTTATCTCTTGGCTTTCCTCATCTTCACCATTTTTTTCAATACAGCTTCTAGCCACCGCCATATCCTGTACGAAAATTTAACTCGTTAGCATAAGAAGTACGTGATTAAAAGAAGCGAAAAAGAAAGCTAGGGATATTCACCTCTTCTGCTGAGTTCAAATCAAGCAGCCATGTGCGTAACATATCCTCCTTGAATGATTTTCCCTTCATTGGTCCATACAAAAGAGATCTAAGACAGAATTTGAGTTTAGTAAATAAAGTCGGGTAGTAACTAGTCATTGTCTTAGAGGGAAAGTGGGAGAAGGAGAGTGAGGGAGCGATAGCGAGGGATGCACAATGAGCTGCCCCTCCTTCAAGAGTGATAGAAAGTGAGGGAAGACGTAAAGTGAAAGACGAATACAAGTTAATCAGAAGGACTAGGATGTAAGAAATAAGAGAGTGTTTGTGGAAGGACTACGATGGAAGAATACAAGTGCACTAAGGCACGATGTGTTCGCTATGATAAGGATAAGGGTTGGAATAAAGTGAGAGAAGCATTAGAAATGCTCTACTTTAAGTGGGTGGAGACTGTCCAACTGAATAAAATTTTGTAGAGCATTGGGAATGCTGTACTTTAAGTGAGTGGAGCATTGGGAATTAATACTTTGGAGTGAAATATATTACACATTGGGAATTGATACTTTGGAGTGAAATATATTACAAATATTACATCATCACATATTCATATCAGAATTCTCATCACACAAGGTTATATTTTCAAATAATCACATCATCACACATTCATATCATAAAATTGTGTGCATGAAATAGATATATAAATATCATGACTAAATGCCACTTAAGTAATAAGTCACAAATTGGTATATAATCAACAAAAACTACATCATGATTCATACATTGCAACAAATAAACGTCAACCATAATATTCATGGAATAAACAACATCATGAGAATATGCTCCTCATGCATATATACAAACACAACATCATACATGCATCACAACTCTTTTGATGCTTCTAGTGGAGACTGTGGCAACTCTTTTGATGCTTCCAATGGAGGCTGTGGTGCTCTAGATGTACACTCAGTCTCTACTTCTTCTATAGTATGTAGTGCTTTCGGAGTAGACTCAGTATCCTCTTCCTTAAATGTAAGTGGAGGCTGTGGCAACTCTTCTGATGCTTCCAGTGGAGGCTGTGGTGCTGTAGGTGTACACTGAGTCTCTACTTCTTCTATAGTGTGCAGTGCTTTCACAGTAGACTCAGTCTCCTCTTCCTTAAATGCAAGCTCTGATATTGCTTCAGTTGCACGTTGTACTCTAATAGCAGCAATTAGGTCTCGAATGATTTCAGTCCTAAACAATTGTATATCCTCCTCTGAATATTTGAGCTCCAAAGAGTCTTCCGATGAAACCTGTGGCTTAAGTGAGAAAATTTCTTTGAAAATCAACATGCAGTTATAGGCAACTCTCTACCCACAACTATGCCCATCTTCCTGCTCTACTACTAAATGCTTTTGGAAGTCTAGCGAGTCTTTGTACTATCCTGTTTCTCTGATAACAGATACCAACTTCTCAATCGACTTGCTCATCATGACATATTAAAAAAACTTGGTGTGTCTATTACATAAGGTACATAATACAGAAGTAACAACAGATTAATAGAATACTTACGTTTGCACTGAGCCATGAAAGCCTGCAATTGAGTTGACAAACCAACAATAGTTGTCTTCAAGGTCCCAAACCACCAGACTCCAATGTTCCCTACACGAATAATTAAGAACCATTATTATTTAACACAATGTTGTCAGTATAAGATGAAAATAAAGGTTGCCATGATACTTACATCTCGTGATATGCCATAAACAGGACTCGCATGCCATGTAAATGTAAAGACTGTAACCATTTACAAACATCGGCTATCGTCTTTCTGCTATCGCTAAGTATAGGAGAAAGAAGGGAATCCAACATATACACACGGTTTTGTACGGCTCTACAAAATCGTGAGATAACTATACTGCACCAACAAATAAATGAATATTAGCTTATTAGATTTAATCAAAATATTGAATTATCAAGCAGAGAAAAAGTTTGTATCGAACCTGATAATGGCCATCATAATGTTGTTATTGACCTCATTTGAAGCTCTAGAGAGGATTGAAATCTCCTCTCCCCCAAATTCAAGATAATGAGGTCTATGTTGAATCATAACCCTAACATTAAAAGAGCTTCCCAATTCTTCCAATGAAGCCATGTTTGTAGAGTTGAGGTCTTCTATCCCCTTTAACTCTTTGACGGCATTCATTTCACACTCCTCTAAGCCATTATCTATTTGCCTTGTGGGAGGGTCCATAATGTCGCCCTTAATGATTGCTCGAATGGTACATGTTATAAATGCATAGAGATGCAAATCCGTATATGTTGACAGTGTGGTGTCATTTTGTATCTCAAAAATTTGACCAAGTACCAAAAAGTAATTGTAGCCCACCCTTCATCCACAATTATAGATGTGGCTATCCTCTTGATGTGATACCTGACATGTTATATACTCTATTTGTTGTGCCAAGTCACATTTTCTTAGCAAAGATGTCCACGACTACCAAACTCCAATGTGAGCTGCATTATCAATAAAGAATAATTACTATGTTTGAGACAATTCTAGCAATGCAATAGAAAAAACAAGTAGGGTTTGATGCTTACTTCTCATAATATACTGTAAAGATAACTCGTGCCTCATTCATAGGAACATGCTTCAACCACTTGCAAACATCCTCTATGGTTTCTTCTTTGTTGCTAAGCACTTCCGAAATAAGAGAATCGAGCATATATGAAACGCTTTGTATATTTTGAGGAAAATTTGCTATACCATTACTATATTTAAAAAAAAAGTATTAGCTTCTTGGGTTTAATCAAAATAAGCAAAGTATAAAGCCAAGGAAAAGGCTGCATCAAACCTGAGGATGGTTGTAATGACTTTGACATTAACCTATTTCTTAGGATTCAAGAGGATTAAAATCTCTTCTTCACCAAATTCAAAAAAATGAGGTGGTTGTCGAATTAACAACATAGCGGTGAATGAACTTCCAATCTGCTGCAATAGAGTCATATTTTCATGACTCATCTTATTGAGAGAGTAGTCTAGATCGTATTCTTCTTCACTTGCTATGTCTTCTACATCCTCCTTCTGCTATAAAAATATAAAAAAGTTATGTGATGTACACATCCCAAATAAAGGCTTAAACAAGCATAGAAATATAAAGATAAGATTTCATACATGTTGCAATGTAGTCATATTTTTAGGTTGTTGCACAACATTAATAATGGTTTTTTCATTAGACTGCATAGAAGTATACAGATAAGGTTTCATACATGCTTTCATTAGAGTAAGTCTCTCCTCCTCTTGGAGCAAAAATTTAAAAAGTAAGGTTTCATACATGCTTTCATTAGAGTGAGTCTCTCCTCCTCTTGGAGGAAAAATTTAAAAAGTTACGAGATTTACACATCCCAAATAAAAATAAAGGTTTAAATAATCATAGAAGTATAAAGATAGCATGCTTTCATTAGACTCAGTCTCTTCTCCTCTTGGAGGAAAATATAAAAAAGTTATGAGATTTACACATCCCAATTAAAGGCTTGAACAAGCATACAAGTATAAAGATAAGGTTTTATACATGCTGCAATGTAGTCATATTTTCAGGTTGTTTCCCAATGGTAGCAATTAGACGTGAATACTCTCAACCCGAAACGCTAGTAGATCGGCTTCTGTATATGATTCCATTTTGACTGGTAACTCCAAATAAAAAATCTCTCTAAGAAACAACATGCAGTTGTAGGCAACTCTCCACCCACAACTGTGCCCATCTTTTTGCTCCACTGGTAGATGTCGTTTGAATTCTACTTGGTCTTGTTGCTCCGTGGTTGTTCTGATAGCAGATACTAGCCGATATACAACACTGTCCTTCATGACACATTAAATATATTAATATGTCATGATCATAAGATACAAAATAAGAAAGTAACAAAAATATTAAGAGAACAATTACCTTGGGGAGTTGGCATGATAGCCTTCCATTGAATTCACAAACCACAAACGGTTGACTTCAAGGTCCCAAGCGATCAGACTCCACCAATGTGAGCTACATGACCATAATAAAAATGATTATTGTTTTACACAAACTTGCCAAAGAAATAGTAAAAATAAGGTTGGAGTTGATACTTACTCATGATAAGGCATGAAGATGACTCGCACCCCATCTAAATTCAAAGGGCTTAACCAGGTATAAACATCTTCTATAGTCTTTTGAGGAGAGCTAAGAATAGAAGAAAGAAGAGCATCGAGCATGTAGACACGATTCTGCACTGCACTAGGAAGCTAAGAAATAACTACACTGCACCAAGAAATATTAAGAGAATAATTACCTTGGGGAGTTGGCATGATCACCTTCCATTGAATTCACAAACCACAAATGGTTGACTTCAAGGTCCCAAGCGATCAGACTCCAATGTGAGCTACACGACCATAATAAAAATGATTATTGTTTTACACAAACTTGCCAAAGAAATAGTAAAAATAAGGTTGGAGTTGATACTTACTCCTCATGATAAGGCATAAAGATGACTCGCACCCCATCTAAATTCAAAGGGCTTAATCAGGTATAAACATCTTCTATAGTCTTTTGAGGAGAGCTAAGAATAGAAGGAAGGAGAGCATCGAGCATGTAGACACGCTTCCGCACTGCACTAGGAAGCTGAGAAATAACTACACTGCACCAAGAAATAAACAAACGTTAGCTCATAGAATTGATTTGCATTCTGGACTAGGAAATTGAGATATAAGTACACTGTAAACAAATAAACAAATGTTAGCTCATTGAAGTAGCAATAAATAAACAAACGTTACCTGAGAATGGCCAGGATAACATTGTCATTAACCACTTTTAAAGGACTGGAGAGGATTGAAACCTCCTCTCTATCAAAGCTCAAATACTGAGGTTCTTGTTTCAAAACGATCCTAACTTCAAATGAGCTTTCCATTTTATCCAATGCAGCTAAATTTGCAGAATGGAACTATGTCATAGCTTGTATTCTATGTTTGCGGTCATTCTGCTTTTCCATGGTGTCTTTAAAGCTCTTGTGCTCATGGGATTCTTCAATCAAATTTAGAGGTGGTTGCATTGCTGAAGTAGAAGGGAGTGCCTCCATATTGACTTCATCCATTTCTTCTCCCTCTATTGCCTGTAAACAAATATGAGAGATTAGATTCATTATCTTTAAATTTAAATCTTATTTAAAAAATTGTATTTAGTTGAGAAATAGAGAGTTCATACCACTAAGTATTGTCGTAGTGGCCTTTTTACATAACCCTGCGAGCCATAATTATCAAAGAAGGCATCATCATCTTTCTCTTCGTTCACCAACCTCTCTCTGAACGGGTCATGTAAGTCCATCTTTTCATCATCATCAACTGCGACATTATGATCTTCAAGGTCATCATCCATGTCATCAGTCTCCTTGTGCTCTATCTCTTTTTCATAGCCTGTGGTTAGATATGCTTGAAGCTGAAAATAAGCCATGAAATGCTTGTTTTCAATAATATTTGTGGAGTTGCCTTTTCTGAGGAGATCCTCAAATAAATATCCCATCCTGCACAAGGTGACCTCCCAACCTACCGGTAGCAAATTCTCCATCATGGTAAGCAAGAGACTCCCACTTTTTGCAGGACTTCCATAGTTGTTTTTTTAATAATGTATGGACCTGGGAATATCTTGCTCTTCTAGC
The DNA here is from genome assembly GCF_047967505.1 of Dipteris shenzhenensis. Taxonomy (NCBI): domain Eukaryota; kingdom Viridiplantae; phylum Streptophyta; class Polypodiopsida; order Gleicheniales; family Dipteridaceae; genus Dipteris; species Dipteris shenzhenensis. The sequence continues at coordinate 35,402,968 of NC_141607.1, forward strand.
ATCAATCTCAAATTATTTGAATTTCCTCTTATGTTCTTTTGTAAGGAGTGATCAGGGTTGGGACTTCGTATACACAAGAATGATTCAAGAGATTGAATCGCTATGCCACATTCTCTCTTGCCTCTCTTTGCTGCATAAACACCACTATAGATCTTCAAATCTGATGAATATGCTCACTCGAGTAACCTGCATGGCTTCTTTGTCTTTTTTATCAACAAAAATGACAATGTTGCAAATTGCCACTTTGCTAATGGAGGTATATACTATTCTATCAATGAAGTTATGGATATCATAGCTAGAAACTTCATTGATGAAGAATAGTTGTGGCTTGTCCCATGCTGACTCATTCTTGATGAAGTCATCTTCTGAAACTCCCCTGAAGTTCACAAGCTTTCCAGACTCTGCCATAACCTCTACATTGAATTGAAAGCTTTGGTGCATATCTGTCGGCATCCTTATCTCGCCGATTAATCTTTCCACATATGCAACCACCTGTTGTGGGATTTCTTTTCTCATGTAAGAGGTTACTATTTCTGACCCATCTTCATCCTTTTTAATCCACCTGTTTGCCCATAGCTTTACCTTGGGTGTTGACAAAGAAGCTATATGCTTGACCACATTATAGTCAATGTTACAATGACTAAGTGGAATTTGTTTCTCTGATAGTAAATACTTAATGGCACTATGCACTGCATCACGCCTCACCTGTACATTGATGCATTCTTCCATGCAGTGGTCTTTGTCTTTCTTTTCAAAAAACCATTCTTTCTTTAAAAGATTTTGTGCTGCCATGGATGCATACTTGCCAGGTAAGTACTTTGTAGGCCTCCACATCCTTGCCGTCAACTCCTTCTTATCTATTACCTTTGACTTTTCGGAGATAAACAAAGGAGCTTCATAGGTCAACTGTCCACGCTCACAAGCAATGCACGTTTCAAGCATCTCATTGAACACTTCAACAGGACGAAATATGATAGAAGTGTAGTCGGCATATCTGTCCCTCACCACCTTGAGGCTTGTCATATTTTCTTCTCGCTCTTGAGTTCCCCTAGGCACAGCTGCACTCAAAGAAGTATAGAAGTTTGTGAGTGTGTCAGCGTCTACTTTTGTGACCTTTCGTTTCAAATCAAGATTTGGAGAACCAAATGTTGTCCATATAACCCTTGCCTTCTGTAAGACCTCTGATGTTGAGGATATCTTACGCTTTCCATGGACATAATGATTAAGTCTTTCGGACTCAATCAAATACTTGATCTCATGCTTGAATATACAGATTGTTGCAGGATAATAATGGAATGAACTTATCTTTGCAAATTGTTCTGAAGTGAGTCTTTTGACCTCCTTTGCTTCTTTTGCAATCTGATTACAAGCACAAGCCCAATGTTGACCATCAATGGGCTGGAATCTGCAATGAAGGAGAAATTCCTTCTTTGCTTCCTTTAGCATATTCTCACCTTGTGCCTCTTCGCCTTGTTCATGTGGAATATTTTTAAGAGTGTCTTTAAAGAATTGATTGAAGGTTTCCTCGAAATGTGTAGGCCGTGTAAATGTTATTTGATCCAGAAAGCTATTTTTGATTGGACAAAACATTATTGGGCACACGACCACGTTGCTTGCCACAGGTTTCTTTCCATCTCTCAAAGCCTCGTATATTTGCAGTGCATAGGATATATCAAGGCTTCGGCTATTAGTAAAGACGGTTGCAGCTTCCTCATCTTTGGCATTCACAAACCACGTCCTTTGACCCCAGATATATCCCACATCATCATCTGTTACTGCTTCATTAAGATGCAGATTAAGATTTTTGATTGATGTGAATTTGTCCTGATCATCTTCAGCCTCGGGTTCTGAGTCTTCTTCATCTTTCTCTTCTTTTAACCGTTTTTCATCCACATGATATTTCTCTACAGTGGGACGATGCTTTTTTTTACTGCTTGGGACCATGGCTCTTGCAGTACTAGCCTTTTGCATTTCACATCGTGGTTTGCTAGCAAGAGCTTCTAGCATAACTGCAGTAGATGGACCTTGATCTTCTTCAAATTTTTTTAATTCCCGTGCACTCAAGGCTTGTGTTTCATCATCCTTAGTTACATCCACCATTTCTTGCTCTAGAAGTTTGCACTCATGTTCTACACGTTTGTGACAGTGTGCATGTTCTTCTTGTCCCTGCATCGAAGTCTGAGCTTGATCTCCTTCATGTGAAGATCCTTGAATATGAGGAGCATATTGTGCATCCTGAAAGTACTTAAACATTATCTTTGCATGCATCCTTTTTGCCACCACACTAGGAAATTGCTCCCAAGTATATACAAGAGCCTCTAATGCACTTTGCAGCTTTGGAAACTTTGATGGTTGAGGAGGAGGCATCACAAAGGTCTTTGAGTCTCTCCTTGACACAACAAAATGAAGACCGCCAACTTCAGGATCTGAACTCTTTGTGAAAATATCCATAAAAGTCCCTTTGGGCTCTATCATTATGCCTACTACAAGGCTTGAAGTCATATCTTTTTTGAAGAAAGTAGCATCCCATGGATCTTCAACATCATTGAACTCCCTTTTTGACATAAGTAGAAAGAGTCTTTTTTCCTTTTGATGAAGAAACCAAGCTCTTCTGCCCATGTGATATCGAGTCCACCTACCAAAGCCATTGGGGCTATATTCCTTTCCTTTCAAATTCAAAGTGACATCAGAGACCCATGCCTAATCTTACAGTCATTTAGGATAGCCCCCACATTAGTTGATTGCTCCGTAATCGTACAAGAAAAGATAATGAAGAATTTAGATACATACAAGTAAAGTACAATATACAACGCTTGATACAATAAATGTGGGAAATAGCCCAAAAGGCTTTACAAGGCTTCATATGGCAATAAATGTGACCAATAGCGGAGAGGGCTTTACAAAGTATTTTATAGCAATAAATGTGGAAATAGCCTAGAAGGCTTTACAAGGCTTAAATATTTGTACAAATGTGAAAAAATTAGCCAATAAAGCTTTACAATGAAATAAAATGTCCTCTAGTGATAAAGCTTCAATCTTCGTGAAGACATGTAATCTGTCCATCCATTGATTTACCCTCTAGTGATAAAGCTTCAATCTTCGTTATGACATGTAATCTGTCCATCCATTGATATCTGTGCACTGATACCCAACTGATGCAATCTACCCACTAAAAATTGTTCCACTGATATCCACTTATGCAGCCCATTGATACTCGTTAAATAGTGAATGGTCGGGATGGTCGGGTTTATTACAAGGCGCTTCATATGGAAATAAATGTAAAAAATAGCCTAGAAGGCTTTACAAGGTTTTTTATGACAATAAATGAGCTTAAATATTTATACAAATGCAATAAAAATAACCAATAATCATCAAGCTCCAATATGCCCCATGACATGTAATCCATTGATATCTGCTATCTGCTCATGCATTCTACCCACTGCTAAACTTATTGGTAAATGGTAAAAGGTCTTATTTAATAGCATGTTATGAGTCTTAAACCGCATGTGAGCGAAGGGACTGACAACGATTAGGAACTAGTTAGAAAAATTTGAGCATGGCTTCGATTGGCAACTTGGAGAATTGTCTCTCCTCTAAGGCAATCTAATCTATGCTAAACTATGCTAAACCAACCGTCGAAGCGAAGAAAAGCAATAAATAATTTCTTTTTCTGTGTTCATTATAATGTGCTGGGGTTTAAGAGGCTTAAATATGCAAAAGAAGGGTTTTGATGTAGAGGCTAAACCTACATGTGAGAGAAATGAAGAACAAGTATCTAAAGAAAAGTTAACATTTTTCAATTTAAAAGATGAATATATATAAAAATATTATCTCACCTTCAAAACAAACCATAAATTCACTCTTTTATAATTTTTTAAAAGTATAATATAAAACATATAAATATATAAAACTCTCTCTTTCCTTTGAACTTTCTCTCTCTCTCTCTCTCTCTCTCTCTCGACTCCTAATTCTCTCTGTAGCCATAGTCAAGACACCTCATTCTCTCTCTTAATCTCTCTCTCTCTCTAATAACTCTTATGTGTTTCCCTCTCTGTCCTCATCCCACTCATTCTCTCTCTTAGTTTATCTCAAGTCTCTCTTTCTCTCCCTCCCATGGCGGCTAGGATCTCTTCATCTCTCTCACTCTCCCTAGGATTTGTAATTATTTCTCTCTCTCTCTCTCTCTCCACCTCTCTCCTCTCTCTCTAGAGATTTATTATTCTCTCTCTCTCTCTCTCCTCTTCTCTCTCTCTCCGTCTCTCTCTCTCTCTCTCTCTCTCTCTCTCTCTCTCTCTCAGAGCCTCTCTACCTCCCTACCTCTATCCTCTTGGCCGCTAGGATTTGTCATTCTTTCCCTCTCTATGTCTCTCTCTCTCTCTGAATTCTCTCTCTTAATCTCTCCCAGCCTTCCTCCCTCCCTCCCTCCCTCCCTCTCTCCCTTTCTCTCTCTCTCCTCTGTCCCTCTTCTCACTCTTAATCTCTCTTTCTCTCCCTCCCCTCTTCTCTCTCTCTCTCTCTCTCTCCCTCCCTCCCTCCCTCCCTTGGCAGCCACGGCTGTGAGAAGTCTCACTCTCTCTCTCTCTCTCTCTCTCTCTCTCTCTCTCTCTACCTCCCTCTCTTGGTGGCCATGACTGCTAGAAGTTTCATTCTCTCTCCCTAAGTCTCCCTCCTCTCTTCTCTCTCATCTCTCTCTCTCTCTCTCTCTCTCTCTCTCTCTCTCTCTCTCCCCCTCCCTCCCTACTCTCTCCCTCCCTTTGGCGGCCATGGCTACCAAAAGTTTCATTCCCTCTCTCTCTCCCTCTCTCTTTCTCTCTCTCTCCCTCTCTCTCCCTCTCTCTCTTTCTCTCTCCCTAAGTCTCCCTCCTCTCTTCTCTCTCTCTCTCTCTCTCCCTCTCCCTCCCTCTAGCAGCCACGGCCGCCAGGAGACTCTCTTCTCTCTCTTAATCTCTCTCTCCCTCTCTTAGCTCTCTCTTTCTTTCCCTCCCTACTCTTCTCTCTCATTTAAGGAGCCCCTCTTCTCTCTTTGAATCTCTTGTCTCTCTCCCTCTCTCTCTTTCTCTCCCTCCCTACTCCTCTCTCATTTCTCATTCTCTCTCTCCCTTTGGCGGCCACGGTCGCGAAGAGCCCCTCTTCTCTCTCGTAATTTCTCTCTTTCCCTCTCTTCTCTCTGCCACGTTTCATTCTCTTAAACTTCTCTCTCTCTCCCTCTCTCTCCCTCTCTCTCTTTCTCTCTCTCTCCCTCTCTCTCCCTACTCTCTCCCTCCCTCTAGCAGCCTCGGCTGCTAGGAGACGCTCTTCTCTCTCTTAATCTCTCTCTCCCTCTCTCCTCTCTCTCTTTCTTTCCCTCCCTACTCTTCTCTCTCATTTAAGGAGCCCCTCTTCTCTCTCTAAATCTCTCTCTCTCTCCCTCCCTCTCTCCTCTCTCTCTTTCTCTCCCTCCCTACTCTCTCATTTCTCATTCTCTCTCTCATGTCTGATTCTCTCTCTCCCTTTGGCGGCCACGGCCGCCAAGAGCCTCTCTTCTCTCTCTTAATTTCTCTCTTTCCCTCTCTCCTCTCTCTTTCTCTCCCTCCCTATTCTCTCTCATTTCTCAAATTTACAAACTCAAATTTAAATAAGAAACTAATTAAAATAGAACTCAAAAACTCAAATAAGAAACTAATTTAAAAAGAATTGTAATGCCTTCTAAAAACCCCCCTCCTCCAGCTGCCACGGTTGCCAAGAGTTTTCTCTCTCTCCCTCCGCCCCTCTTCTCTCTCTTAATCTCTCTCTCTCTTTCTCTCTTTCTCTCTCTCTCTCTCAGTCTCTCTCTCTCTCTCTCTCTCTCTCTCTCTCTCTCTCTCTTTCTCTCTCTCTCTCTCTCTCCTACTTTCTCTCCCTCCTTTCTTTTCTCTCTTAATCTCCTGTTATCTCTCTCACACACTCTCTCTCTCCTCTCTCTCTCTCTAGCTCTCTCTTTCTCTCTATCTCTCTTTTCAAATTTAGAACACAAATTTCAATAAGAAATTAATTAAAATAGAACTCAAAAACTTTAACAAGAAACTAATTGAAAAAGAATTGTAAGTAAAGAAAAAGAATTACAAGAATTTTAAGAAATAGAACTCAAAAACTTTAACAAGAAAGTAATTGAAAAAGAATTGTAAGTAAAGAAAAAGAATTACAAGACGAATTTTAGAATTGCGAGTAAAGAAAAAGAATCGCAAGTACCTGGAAAAAGTGAAAAAAGTAAGGCTCCGCTTATCCTTTCTCTTCCGCTCTTGGTTGCTTCAATGAAATGAGGAGAGAATGAGAATGAATGAATGGAAAGAAGAGTATATATAAGAAAAACTAGCCCACTCCTCCCACTCACACATAAATTTGAATTTTAAAAAAAGAGAGGGAAATTGGAATTCATTCCTCTAGATTTGTGTTCAACATTCTTCTTGATACTTTCTTCTTGTACGTTCCTTTTGAATTCAAATTTGTGTTCAACATTCTTCTTGATACTTTCTTCTCGTAAGTCCCTCTTCATTCTTCTCGTAAGTCAAATCTTATTTGTCACTCTTGCTCGTGATAGTTCTACTCTTAGTTGTAAGAATTCGACCTCTCTCCCTCTACTCCTCTCCTCTTCTCTATGTAGTAGGCTCTCTCTCTCTCTCTCTCTAATGGAGCTCCCTCTCTATGTGATGGAGCTCCCTCTCTAGTCGCATATCTCTCTCTCTCTAGTCCCATACCTTCCCAACCTTCCTCTAGTCGCGTACCTTTCTCTCTCCCTCAAGTCTTCTCATCTCTCCTCTCTCTCTAGTCGCTTACCTTCCCCTCTCCCTAAAGTCTTCTCATCTCTCTTCTCTCTCTACTAGTGTTTCCCTCTCCATCACATCTTCTCACCCCTCTCCCTCCCTCACTCCTCTCCCTCCATTACTCCTCTAACTCTCCTTATCTGTAAAAAATTTCTTAATAAAGCATATCCTTTTCCTATACAAATCTGTAATTTTTTTCCAAAATTAATTTAAATACTTCCTTATGTAAATTATTTTTTGTACAATTCACGAATTAAAAATAACCTTCTGTTGGACTCACGTGATAGGGTTACATATGACGAGTGAACCCCCCAAGGGCGAGGGGATGGGGTTTAAGTCTAAGGGGTTATAGTTAAAAGAAAGCAACCATAAATATTGGTAGGAATAAATTAGAGGAGAAATAAAGCTTCAAAAGTTGGTACATGACAACCCTAAAAAAAAAAATTAAAATTTAAGGGTAAAAACATAGGTAAAGCAATACTTGTCAGGCCAAGCATATTTCTAGGTGTGATAGCAATCACAAGAAGCCCTTCGATACAAAATCTATGTCTTGAGGGACTTCAAGTTGACCCTTGGGGCCATACAAAGTTTACCATTTGCAAATCAATGCAGTCCTAGCTTACAAACTAGGGGAAGACTATTCAATGGCTCTTAATATTCTCAAGGAGGGTAAAAATAATAAGCTCATAAATGAGAGTGGAAAAAGGGAAGGGGGGCAATAGCTTTATTAGAAAATAATAATAATTAATCTAAGGTATTAGATTTAAAACATTTAAAAATAGGGTTGAGGGCAAGGGGCTATCCCTAAATTAGAAAAAAAGGGGGGACATTAATTGAATTTAAAAAATGTTAATAATTATTAGTAACAATTAAAAAAAGGAATGAATAAAAAGAGGGGGGTTATCACATACAATTATTCACTTAATTGTGGGACTATTCTCATAGCATAGAATAGAATGAGCATAAAATTATAGGGAAAAATAAATTAAAAATGTTTTTGATGAGATGAGCAGCTGGTATAAACCAGTAAATGTGATGATTGATGTAGATGCACAAAATGGTGTGTGTGTGTGTGTGTGTGTGTGAGAGAGAGAGAGAGAGAGAGAAAGAGAGAAAGAGAGAGAGAGAGTGAGGTAAATTATTTAAGCAAAATTAATGTGTGTGTGTCTTTAGATTTAATAATCCCATCAATAAATGAACCATTCAATTAATTCAATCATTTGGATAATTATAAAAAGATGCATATGAGAAATGGAGTGATATTCATTAAGAAAACTAAATTGAAGTAACTTTTGACAATATTGTAATCCAAAAGTTTTGTACAGAAAGCTAGAGGATTGGCAATAAAATTTTTCTTTATATAGAATTTGCAAACTTAAGCAAAGAATCAGTACAACAGATTCGAATCTGTCTGGTAGTCCAGGCTCTACTTTTTTTTTTTGTTTTTTAAACAGAGAAAGGTGAGGGTCTACTTACTTGCCACCATCCAAACCAACCATTTGTTAGAACAATATAGTTGAATTTGCGTAGACAGGTAATGCCTGCATTCCTTAGCTTGTTATCGCTTTACCTAAGAATTTGAACAAACCTTTCATATTCTAGAAGGAAGTTGAAACAACTTCTAAGACTGCCAAAAAATTTAATAATATTTAAGATTTAAAAAAAGACTATTTTAGAGAGAGGAGCAAATTGTGAGGGTAATAAAATATACATAAATTACTTGAGAAAAGAATTAAAAAGGGGGGTAGTCCACACCCTTAACCAAATAGTTATTCAAGAATTTAAAAAGGAAGACAAGGGGGGTATTCCACACCCTTAGAAAATTTCCATATACATTACAAAAAGTACATGTGACAAAAGAAACTAGTTAAATGATCATAAATTTTATCAAAAATTGAAAGAACTCCTAAGAAGTATGAAGTAAAAAAAGGGGGGCTAGATAATTATGAAATGCTTTTATTTTAAAAAATCAAGAAATTAAGTGGTGCTATAGAGAGTTTCCTATGTTTATGTTTATATATATATATAAAGAAAGAGAAATAGATAGAAATAAATAACTAGAGAGACACATATAGAAAGATATAATAACTAAATTCAAATTTCTTTGGAAAGAAGGGAGATTAAAATAAGAGAAGAGAACATCAAACACTTAAAGGATATATATATATATATATATATAAACATAGATAGAAGTACATAAAAATAAAAGTATGATGCCCATGCTTACTCATCTAACCTTCAATTGCCTCAGCAACACATCTATCAAGAAGAAAAAATGACTAAAGTGTAAAAGAATAGCTAGAGAGGTGCTATTTAGCAATTAAAGAAAAAGGCTAAAGAGATCAAAGGACCTACATAAATAAATAAATAAATATATAAAGAAATCTATCATACTCAAGAACAAGTGAACACATAGTTATGAATCAAAGGTTAAAATTAACTAAACACATTTACAAAAAATAAATTTAGCATATATATATGACCAAAGAACCATAAAGAAATTAAAGAGAATAAAAAGAAATGCAGACACTTCTTTAAAATAATTTTAAAAAACAAGCTCATTTAAACTAGAGGAGCCTGAAAAAATGTTTAAACTAAGAGAGATTAAAAAGTAAAGTCGACAAAATAGGTAACTATAGCAAATAAAAAATAGGAACCTATCCTCTCCTTTTATAAAAATTAAAAAGTTAAATGAGGAGCAACCCTTCATCATCTTTTAATAACATAAATTAATGAAAATATATAAACATAAAGGAAGCATCCCTGCATGCTAGAGTTTTTTTCGAAAAATAGGGGAATTATGGAACACAACCGGTCAAGTGAAGTTCATTAAGCATCTTCATGAGAGTCAACCCTATGGTTGAGTATTAAGAAAGGAGGGTTGATTGTTAGAACTTTAGATAAGGTACTCTTTATCAAATTGCCAATACGTGTCTAAGGCAAGCAAAGGCCAATGATGAATCAATACACAACGTCACAGATGCAAAGTCAAAAGACCACATGGGGTCTAATGATCAGCCAAGAGCCAGGGCGTAAAGCACAACCATTCTCCAAAGTAGGGCCAAAGCCTTAGCAATGTGAGGATGCCTCTCAAGATGGACCGCAAACAGGGAAAGAAGGTTCTCAATAGCGAGTATTTACGTAGTTTGTAGAGTGTCTCAGGCCACATCTTACAAGACTAGAGGGAATCAAGGTACTATGCAAAAGAGAAGAGCTCGTAGTGCGTAAGAGAAAAGAAGTGCATGCAAACGTAGAGGGGCGAAATCAATGTAGAAGTCAAGTGAAGAGAAAACCAATGGTAGCATGAAGAACCGAACCTTCTAAAGGGAAGGGTGCCCACAAAAACTACGTCATGAGCAGAGTCGTCTGATATGGAGTCTCCAAGAACCTGTAAAGGGATGGTAGTAACCTACCAGAGTGCCAGTCATCAAGGAGAAAGAACAACAAGGTTTCACGACCATGTAGTAACCAGTTAGAGGCATCAAAGTAACAGTGTTCGAACGGCAAACTCCTTGTCCACAATGCTCAAGCAAGAGGACTTCCTTTGGTCTTCAGAAAAACTTCATAATGTGATCAGAATAGAGAGCATGCAATAGCTCGAATAGAACCAATGTATGTTGGCTACCAACAAGCTAAACTTCATAAGGTGATCAGAAGAGAGAGCATGCAATAGCTCGAACAGAACCAATGTATGTTGGCTACCAACAAGCTACTAAAGAGGTGTTTGGCATGTAGAGGCAACCTGAGCGGCAAAGGAGAAGCTCACATGGAAAGCAGGGATAGTGGGGAAAGAGTCTTGTAAGAGCTCAAACGAGTCAAAGGTGAAGGCATTATAAATAAAATCGACATGAGATGGTTATGGTCAAACAAAGAAAGAGAGAGATGTGCGGTGGAGTACGTGGGTCGGTGCCTCGTAGGGATAGGTCTAGATATCTAAATACCAAGCCTAAGGTCATGTAAGAATTGTAGCAAATATTAAGCAAATAATCTATAGTGCTTGGTTCTTCCCATAATCTTAGTAGTATATATTAGGCAAATAATATATAGTGCTTAGCTCCTCCCATGCTTTAAAATCGTATCTCCATATCCCGTAATATATTCCTTGTTGCTAACATATGATGGGACCAAAGATCAAGGTGAAATGTGCACAATTTATCCATGGATCTAGTACATCTCTAGATAATCGTAGATGTAATTAAAAATCCTATCTTGGTTATCATCCATATAATTAGAAAAATGTTTATCCATTTAATCCTAGAGGTAATAGAAAATCATCTCTTAGTTATGATCCAAATGTATAAACAAGTCCGTAAGGGGGAAACAATTAACACGAGAGAAGAAGGGAAATTTTTCCTTAGGTTAATTACCCAATATTGGGGATTTTTATTAAGACATAATAAAATCTAAGGTGGAAAATAAAATAGGGGAAATTTTTATTAAGAACGTGTGTGCATACTTAAAAATTAAAACATTACAAAAATATTATATGCATATATATATATATATATATATCATAAGAGTGATGGAGAAGGGGAGGAGGGGGAAATTTTTATATTAATAATAACACATTATTTTCTAACAATAGTTCCAACTAGGTTAGTTTGTGTGTGTTTTAACTCCTGGGTGTATATAATTATAAAGAGAAAGGGGATGAGTGTGCTTGTGTAAATTGCATCATAAAAGGGGGTTAGTTATTATGTGCCTATGTAAGTGTGGGGGGGGGAGTTGTGAATGAGTAGGTGTGTGTGTGTGTGTGTGTGTGTGAGTCTAAATGTGATAGTGTCAGAGAAATGTGTGTGTGCGTGTGTGATTTGACAACACCCCTTTGCATTGTGAAAAGACAAAAGAGCGAAGCTAGACAATGGAATAGGACAAATTGCATTGACAAAAAAGTTTGTACAAGTCAGTGAATCCTTGTTTATAAAGGAAACCAATAGTGGTCCATTTTGTAGAAATGACTTTGTGGAAACTATATAGAAGTTGAGCTTGGATAAGTCCTGGCAAGCATCACTTTTATTGAAGAGGAGAATCTGCCTACAAAGCTAGTTATAAAAATTATGAGTGCAAAGTTTTATGGAATAATGGTATGGTCACTAGTAGTATGTAGAATTATGTTAAGAGAATTATGGGGGTGATAAAGTGGAGATACAGTGAAGAAATATACATAAGCATTTCCAAGGAATGAATGAGAAATTAAGTTTAATGGACAAAATTATAGTTATGAGCATATAGAAGGTAGGGAGAGAGAAAAAGTTAGGAGAGACCATTTAGAAAAAATAAGGCTATATAGCTAAAGAAGGTTGATAAGGGATATGACTATTTAAATATTTTGCAATATTAGGAAACAAAAAAAAGGGAAAAGAAGGGAGGGGAGAAAAAAATAAAAAGCTAATAAGGTTTAGAAGTAATCTTTATAAATAATCAAATAAAAATTACACTTAAGAAAAAGCAAAATTTACTATTAGTGTAAAGAAATTAGAAGCATAAAAAGAAATACGGCAAAGGAGACTTATACAAGTGTTTTAAATACAAAAGTATTTGAAGGGGCAATAAGAAGTATAAAGAAATGAAAAAAAGGGGGAGAAAAGAGAAACATAAAAAAGGGGACAATTAAAAAATTAAACAGGGTTAATTAAAATTTTGATGAGAGAGATGTAAAAATTAGGAGACACGTAAAAAGGCTTATTAATAATGGGGACAAAATTTTGTTTTTTCAAAAAAGGGAAATGAAAAAATGGGATAGGGGGGGCCGCTTGAGAATCAACGAATTTATTAAAGGCTAGCACGAGCTTAGAACCTAACAAGCATAATGGGGGGGGGGGGGGGGGGGTAGTTAATAAGCATAATGAAATAAGATTTGAGGGAAGGGATGGCAGTGAAGATAGTCATAGACCATGTGGCGGCACAGGTAAAGGTAAGCGTAGATGGTGATTGCAACCTTTGACCAGTGGAGCAGGCGCGAAAGTTTATAGCAACTTTGTCCAAAAAACGGATCAACCGAGCCAATATGTGTGGGTGATAAGTGCTGAGGTATGCAGGCACGAAGAACGGGGTAGAGAGCATGGAGCATGGAGCACGGGGTAGAGAGCATGGAGCATGGAGAGAGTGTAGGCAGAGGGTACTGGGCAGAGGATAGTGGTCAGAGAAGACTGCAGGTGGGACTCCGTGGGAGGGCTTAATATATAGGAGAAGGGAGGTAGTCGGGAGAGTCGAGAGCTAGGGTTTTTTTTGGGAAGGTGGGGGCATTTATCACAAGCAAGATAGTTCATCATAGATCATGATGAAGGGAGAGGAGGTGCAGTCATAGGTGTTGCAAATCACCTAGGTTAAGGGGTAGGAAGAGTTACACCAAAATCGAGATTGGAGTGGAATTTGTTCATCCTAATCTCTCGTGCCAGGTCTTCTCGGTGTATGCTCCAAATTTGGCTAGAGACAGAGCTCTTCTATGGGAAACCGTTTGCCTAGTAGACAACGTGCTTCTACTTGGAGACTTTAATATGGTTGAGAGTAGATTGGACGGGTGGGAAGGAATAAGCAGTGTGATAAGAGGCCATGAACTGAATACGTGGATGCACCTCAAAGAAAGAGAAGAGCTAGTGAACATATCAGAAGAAACTTCCTTTACTTGGACAAATAACCAGGTAGGACATCTCCACAGAAAAGGGCATTTGGATAGAGCATATTGCTCCAAGACAACAGTTGAGGAGATGCTTTGTGTCAAGAGGAGAGCGTTGGGTACCCTCCCCTTCTTAGATCACAAACCCATTTCCTGGGAGTCTTTGAGCCCTTATGTAATTTGGAAAGGCTTCTCTAGGAAAACGGGTACATTCTCAGCTAAGGACTCAATTTGGTTCTTAGCCATATGGACAAATGCCCTGCTTCATGATGAGGAAATTAAGGATGCCTTGCACCTCAGTAAAAAAGGGTTAGAGTTTGGGGAGATATGTGGGATAGAGATCAAAGGAAATGGATAGAGAATGACATAGTAAGAAATATATTTAAACTGAACAGATTCTTGCTATCTGGGAGGCAGGCACTTTGGGATAGAGAAGTCATCTCATGGATGGGGGGAAGGTCTCATCCGTCTATTAAAGAATTTAGGTGGGCAAGCCAGTCAAAACTCTTTCCTATCCCCATCTTTGTCGAAGGATAGGAAGAGTTGATAGCTCAACTAAATCGGAAATGGTTTAGAAAAGATTCGGAAAGGGCTTGGACAAAGAGATTCGAAAAAGTGTGGGACAAAATCTCCCAGAGAAGGAGGCTTGCCTCTTATGGCTCATCATGCACAAAGGACTTTGGACTGCCAAACGGGCACTAATAATTGGATAGGGAGATGGATTATGCCAAAGATGTAATAGAGCTTAGGAAGATATCCCCCACTTGTTTCTAAACTACAGGTGCTTGAGAGAAGTATGGGACAATGTGCACAAACTGTTCGGATTTTTCACGATCAATTATATGTTTCTTCTATTGGGAGACATACCAACCACAGCTCTGGATAGTTGGAACACTATGCACAGCTCCATTCTTTGGCCTCTATGGGTGCAAAGATGCTCTAAGGTCTTTGGTAATGTTTTTTGTTGAAACTAATGAAATTGTAATGAATGTATGGTTGACCATAGGAAAGAGGTGCAAATCTTGAGAAGATCTAACAACTGCATCAGCAAATCTAGGAATGTTGCAAAAAGGACGAACAAATCACGAAGAAAGAGACTGCCCTGCCGGCACAGATGCAACAGCAGGTGGGAAAAGAAGATGTGCCATCGGGCTCCTTTCCTCAGCTGGTACTCTCTCACGGCCAGACAACGCCGACGGCCAAGAACACTGAGCCTTCTTTCTCCTTCCCCGTGCTTATGGGTCAAGCTTCTATAGCCTTCCCATTGGTACAACCTCTCCTTACTACCTCGACATCACTGCAAGGATCTCCAGCATACACTAAATGTAAAACTTGTGTGCAATGTTAGATCTTTTCCGAATCTTATATTTTAAGTACCACTATGTGTTTGTTTGTCCAAATTGATTATTATGTAAATATATAAGAAGGAGATGTGCAATCTAAACAATGTGCCCTTTCAGTAGTCTTTGTTTTTTGGAATCATACCTTTTATGTACTGTCGAGTCATAATGAGTCTAACATGATAGCATGAGGATGAAGGAGAGAAGCAATATCATTTTGGGGCATGAATCCTCTCTCCAATGAAATTGTGATTAATCATATAGTGGATGAAGGGCTTGCTCACTTGCATGTTGTTTAAGCACGCTCGCTTATTTGGGATTGCTCATTTTTTGGTAATCCTCTATTGTAAGTAGCATTTCATTGAGGTTTATTGTAAAGTCACTAACTAGTTCTTGGGTGTTGTGCTTGGGTTTCTATTTGTGCTTGAGAGGTTCTATTGGTATTATAGGTAATTGTGATGCACTGGTGTTTGATGTTTCTACCAAAGTAGTCAACTTATTTCTAATTAAAATTTGACAAATTTATTTACGTTGTGTTTAACTAGGGCCCATAGATACTCAGTTAGAGGTAGTCCTTCTTTAAAAAGATGCCATTCCTCTTAGATACTTGCAAGTTAGATGCTCTTGTAGAGGCCTAGGCCAATTTCTTTGAGGAAGAAAATATACTCTCATCTCCCAATAGTGCCATGTGTTAGGTGCAACATAATATGCGAGAAGCAGAATCCGTAAAATACACAATATAGAAAGTGCACAGAATGGAAGAGAAAGAGAGACACCAATATACATGGTTTACCTAGTGTGGGCTACATCCACGGAGAAACAACCAAGCCTGCAGTTTTCTTATCTAGCCACAGCAACGAGAAGATACAAGATACAAGTAGCATATCCATTTCTTTCATGCTATGTGAGCCACACACCTTTTTAATAAATTTTGACCACATAACTAATGTGCCAATTTTCTTTTATTTTTGGCTTTGGAGGTGCAGCCCCCAAACCCCCACCAAGGGGACCCCAAATAGCTATTAACAGCTCCCCTTGGACCCCCCTCAGCAACATTTGTAGAGGGGGCATTGCCTACACCTCCCCTTCATTAAAATGGGTATAAGAACGCATGTGTTTAAAGCACGGCTTAAAAGCAGCCTCTAAAAAAGTATCAGGCTCCACATACAACAATCTCCCACTTGGAGATTGATCATAGTAACTCCACCGTTACTACACTCACTAAAATTCTTTAGATCTGGCTATCTCTCATATTGTTCCTCATCCTTGAAGACCAATTGAAATCGAGCAAGAGCTCAACTTCTCCTTGGTTACCACCTTAGTCAACATGTCTGCAAGATTCTGGCTAGTGCATGTACCTTTCTAGCTTTAATTGCCCATCCTCCAAAAGAGATCGGATGAAATGATATCGGAGCTGTATATGTTTGGTTCTTGTATGGAAAGCTAAATTCTTTGAAATGAATAGTACTATAGCTATCACTATACAAGTTGCAATTTTCTTGCTTCCTTCCAAGTTCCTCCATAAACCTTTGCAACCAAATAATCTCTTTACTAGCCTCTGTAATTGCAACATATTCTGCTTCTATTATAGAAAGAGCAACAACCTTTTCGAATTTTGAAACCCATCGTATTGCTATTCCACCTATAGTGAAAACATACCCGGTGCTGCAAACTTCTTCCATCTTTACCACCTGCCATACTTGTATCAGCATATCCTTGTAGAAAAGTGAGAGAAAAGTGTTTGAACCTTTAGAACACAATGCATGAGCAGTCATACCTCTCAAATATATGAGAATTCACTTTACAGCCATCCAATGTTCTTTACTTGGATTGATCATAAATTTGCTCAGAACTCCCATTGCATGTGCAATAAGGCTTGTGCATATCATTGCATACATCAAGCTGGAACCCTTGACATATAGCCAATCTCCTCTTGTGTCTTGGGACACAGATCCTTACATAATCTGTGATGATTAACCAAAGGTATAGAAATAGGTTTTGCATTCTACATTTCAAACCTTTTTAACACCTTTTCAATGTACTCGCCTTGAGACAATGTCACCTTGAGGTCAACTTGTGATTTTTTATATCTCTTGTTATTTTGATGTTAAGGATTTGCTTTGTAGCACCCAAATTATTCATTGCAAACATATTTGCCAACTTTCCCTTGAGAAAATTTATATCCTACATGTTAAAGCCTGCAATAAGCATGTCATCAACATACAATAACAAGATCACATATCTGCCTTTGTCTAGTTTTTTAGAAAAAACACAGTGGTCTGAATGACATCCAATATAACCTTGTTCTACCATAAACCTATCAAACTTTAAGTACCACTGCCTTGGAGCTTACTTTAAACCATGTAGACTTGTCTTCAACCTGCATACCAATTTCCCCTTCTTTTCACCTCGTATCCCTATGGCTGTTGCATATAAATCTCTTCCTCCAAATCGCTATGAAGAAAAGTTGTCTTCATATCTAATTGTTCAAGATGCAAGTCTTCTATAGCCACAAGACTTAAAATAGTTCTGATTGAAGGGGATTGGAGTCATTTTAATAATAGGAGAGAATATTTTATCAAAGTCTATACCTTTCTTGTTTGCAAACCCCTTTACAACAAGCCTTGCCTTGTACATTCTTGCTACTCTTGCACATTCTTATTTTCTGCAACCTTTAAACTGTGATTTCATCAATAGTGTGTATTTTGTATTCGCATTTTCTTTCTTCCTTTTCTACAAGTGATCCTTATATAGAACACTCGCATTGAATACAATATCTTTGCTCCTAATAATTTTGTTTCCTTCATAACCCCACAGATGATAAGGAAAATCACTACCTGCATATTGGAAAGAGCAAGATACTAATAAAATTATAGAACAAAAACTAAAGGGTGTTGGAGGAGGTGAGGAATATTCCTGATTTAAGAAGGATTTAAGAAGAACTTAGTTTCAGCAGGACAGTTGGATGATGAAGGTTGCACAACCACATAGTGCCTTTTTATCAAGAATCTCGTAGTTTTCAACTAACATAATCATAGGCTCTCCATAGGCTTCTTTTCTATCCTACCTAATGGCAAGAAAAGGTCCAAATCTGCATCTTCCAATGTTGGTAGTTCTTGCCATTGAACTTGATTTGGAACTTGCCTTCTTTCGTCATTGTTCCCACTCAAACTAGGAACCTCATTCCAAATGAGTCAATTGGCATTGATCAAACAAATGCTTTGATACTAGTTGTTATGCAAGAAGTGGAATGCATATAATACACAATACAAAAAGCGCATAGAATAGAAGAGAAAGAGAGACACCGATATAAGTAGTTTACCCAGTGTGGGCTACGTCCATGGAGAAACAGCCAGTCCTGTGTTTTCCTTATTCCAACGCGCGAGAAGACACAATATACAAGCAATACAATATATCCACTGCTCTCTTGCTATGTGAGCCACACACCTTTTGTACAAAATTTGACCACACAACTCATGCGCTAATTTTCATGTATTTTTGGGTTCAGGGTTGAGCCTCCACTAAGGGGGATCTAAATAGCTCATTGGCTCCCCTTGGAAACCTCCCAATGACAATAATAGGAGGGGCATTGTTTCTCCTACACCCCCTTCATAGAGTGGGTATAAACACAAGCTTTGAAAAAAGGATCAGGCTCCACATACAACACCATGTTCCACATGGACCCTCCCTTCTTAAAATAAATCCTTATAAGTAGGCCCTCCCTATCCAAGTTTGTACTTCAATAAGAAGTTTTGCTTATTGAATAGTCCTAAAATATATGTATGACTTTTTCAAGGTCCATTTCAACCTATTGGATGCATACTTGGGTCCTAAATTGGAGATCATTACTATGTTCACATATAATTAAGCTTACGGGTCGTATATATAATCCAATGTTATCAATGGTCATTGATTCTTGAATGTAGCTAGTTACAGAAGGCAACCTAGAGGGAAGTTTTGGTTTTATGAGCCATTGTAAAGCCACTTATCATAATTTAAGACGGTGATCTTAGTGAAGATCTAAATATATGAATCCTCCTTTATTTTGGGATGTGTTTCCTAGGGGGCCGGTTCCAAACGATTGCATTGTTTGCATGGCACTCTCTTCTCATAGGAATTATTGCGCCATTTCCTACTAATTGCTACTTTCTTCACATTCTTCTTATGTTCTTGTGAGTCTTACGAGCACGAGTTAAGAACCACGGCGTTCATTATTGGGGACCACGCTCTTCACTCTTGTGTTAAAAGGACCTCAAGATTAGGGCGACGTTCAGCCCTAATCTTGACGTCCTTTTAACACGAGTGGCCGCTGAAGTGATGTCCTCAGTTGAGAACTGTTTGTTCCGTTTCATTGGATGCCTTTTTCCAAGCTCCAACAAGCTCAAGAGTCATGGCTATGTTCCTATCCCGCCCATCCCATGCAGGCAGATGGCTACGTGTGGGGTCTTCCTGCTTGCGACGGGTGGAATAGGAAAAGTGCTTCATGGACGGCACCACTCAGAGAACTGAAATCAAGCTTGTAAGGGCTGCTGTCTGACCAAAATCTCATAATCTGTTTCTATTTGACTTGTAACATATGCAAATGTAGTGTAGAGACACGAACACTCAGGCAGATTTTTTATCTTTAGAACAACAAAAAATCTAAATTTGTATGATTAGACTTATTCTGGTCTTACAAAGGTATATATAGAGACACGAACCACTCAGGCACGAGAAAGATCCAGTTATGGATCAGCCCTGGTCAGTCGCTCTCCTTTTCCGGCTGCGTCGTGCTAACAAATCTGCTGCTTTTTGAGTGAGATGCGTTGGGAATCTTTTTCATGAAGTTCCTCTGACTGCGGCTTACCTCTCAAAGAGATCGAACGGAACGCTCACGGACATCTATCGGGATTTTGAAATAACTGATCGAGGAGTAAACCAGAGAAGGTTGATAATCGACAAAATGCTATGACTCACGTTTAGAAGAGAGAGGAGTGCAGTGGCTAGAAATTGAAGAAAGACATTGTCAAAGATAAGTTAGATGGCGTGTTAAAAGAGGATTTAGGAAGTATCGACCTGCTAGAATATGGGTGGATGCAATTCCTTAAACACAGGGTTTTTTGCTTCTCAATCTTAAGTAGAATGTATGGGAGTAGTCTCTTCTACAGTTCGATCTCGAATTTTAGGACAGGTTGATATGTGTTTTGGTTGGTAATATTATACAGTTGTAACACCATGCGATACAGAATTCTTACTCTCCTGTTTATCACAAGCAATATGTTTTAATGCTCAAGTTAAATACAGAATTGCCCTTTATGTAGAATGTGTGGAAATAGTCTCTTCTGTGCTTCCATTACAAATTTTAAGAAATGTTGAGAGCTGTGTTTTGGGTAATATTAGACAGTTGTAAAACTATGTGATTCATCATACTTACTCAATTCTACATCATATTCGTCCTTCTATATAGGCCATTACAAAGGCTTGCTTGCTGCACAGCAGAATGATGATTCTTAGATCACACCTTAACACATGCTGTAACAGACAAGGGATCTCTCTCTCTCTCTCTCTCTCTCTCCCATTAGCTATCTGATAAGGCAGTAGCATGGACTGGAATGAAAGGGACAACTGCTCATGTGCTTTCAACTTTGAGTGAGGGTTGGGGGGTGTGGGATTGGGTTGCAACTCCAGCAGCCCCCCTAGAGACTATTTTCTTTTATGACACGTTTCCCAAAAGGCTGAGAATTTAACTGTATGAAGGGCTGTCCTTTGCTGTAATGGCTGGATATGGAGAGGCAGACTGAAATAAAATGGAGAACGGCTCATGGGGGATGTGGGATTGGGTTGCAACTCCCCCGTGCCCTCTACAGAGTATTTCCTTTTATGACATGTTCACCAAAAGGCTGAGAATACAACTATATGAAAGGCTGTCCCTGTAATGGTTGGATATGGAGAGGCAGACTGCTCCTTTCCTCCCTCTGTCTAGCTCCTGCTCCTGCGAATGTCAAATGAGGAGGGAACTGGACTTTATATATAGGTATAGGCACACTTCTCCTGCTGGCTGACTGGCACCCAGACCTAGGCTGACTGGCCAGTGATTCTTAGCCGATCAAGCTGATCTGGATGACCAGATCTAGGGCTTGGTTGGCCTATAAATAGCCTGTCCTGTATGGAGTCTGTCCTTCCCTGTGCTGCTGCTGTTCTGACCTCCTGGAGGTTCATGTGGCAGCCTCTGGTTGGCTGCCAAAAGTCAGCATGGACCCTCTCATAGCCATGACATTCCCTTCTCCTAAAGCTGAAACTAGGGAAGCCTCCTTGTATGACGTACTGATAACTCGTCAGCTTAAACTAGGGAAGAATGGAAAGGCTCCTTGTATGCCGCAAGGAATGTACTAATAGTGTGGCGGCTGAAACTAGGAAAGAACAGAAGGGGTCCTTGTATGCTGCAAGGAACATACTGATTATGTGGCAGCAATGCATGGCTGCCTGCTGCTGCATGGGCCACGTGGCAGCCTGCTTGACCACTTATAGGCTTTGTGGCCAGCCCGAGCATGCCATGGTGCTGGAGATGCCCATGACAATCCCTTTCACTAAATTGGAGATTGAAAGCCTCCTTGTATGCTGTAAGGAGGTGAAGATGATTAGTGAAAAAGTCCTCATCTACCCATGGTGCTTCATGAGTGTCATGTGCACGAATTGGTATCCGATGCGTATTGGGAACTCAAGACTAGCTCAAGCTTGGTTCTCGGGGCGGGTGGCAAGGTTACGAACCAGTTAGAGGTTTTCGCTATTTTTGGCACTTGGGGCCTGAGTTTATATAAGGGGCCCAGATGTTCAGTTCTCAGGGGGCCGATGGGAGCAAGTCTCTTTCCCAAGTGCTAAGTCTGATCTTGGATTGAGTCGCGGACGCACGCTTGCGTCATAGTGTAGCCCAAGCCCAGTAGCAAATCCCAAGCTTCACAGCGCCACATTGAAACCGGCCTCTTATCACTCAGAGGGCAGTGGAGCTAAACCTTTAATCACTTCAGCACTTAATTACAGCTCACAAAGCATATATCACAACCATTAACCATTGCATGATCATCATTTGGCATTTATCCATTTGTTCACATACAAAACCACTAAAAAAGGAATGCAGGCTAGAATGCCCTTGCTCAACAAACGTAGACAAGTGCACCTGATTGGTCTCAAATACTGTGGCGCCTCTTTCGGTATTTCTTTATATTTCACAGTGAAATGATTACAAGTTGCATCCGAGAGACCTTCTCTGCAATTGAGCACGCAGCCTCAATTCACTGAGCCTTCGCAAGGCTTTCAAGCATAGAACACCATCACATAAGTGCACTTAACCAATACGCTCAATTCAAAGGCATTCTCTTTTCTGAGTGCAATTCCATTGGCTGTCCAGATGCAATCACACTGCACCCCAGTTGCACTCTCTTTGAGTGGTTTCCAAATGGCATTCACAAAGCTTTTCAAAGCTCCAAAATAAAATCAGCAAAGTATCCAACCAAAGAATGACTCATGTAGCATTGCCTGGGCACCTATGAACCTAGAAAGAGGCGGCACATGAGGCCAACCAATAGCTTATGGCAAAAAGAAATTGCAACAGCAAAATCAGAACTCACCAAGCCCTAAAAACTTAAACCAAGTCCTCAATCAGGCCAATGCCCAATTGCATTCTCAGCCAAAGAGGAGTGCAAAGGCATGAAGAAAGAGCTTTTACAAGAGCTGACTAGCAAGAATTCCACTGAAAAATGCGAAAAGTAGCACTTTTGTCACGAAGAAGTGGGAGTTCTTGGGCTCAAAGGAAGCGTGCTTCAGAGAGGAATGCATTGAGAAGGTTTTCGAGAAGTTTCATCGCCAGAAAGTCCTCCAAAACTGAGAAAAACCAGTCAACCAACGTGTGGGACCACTCGAAATTCAACAAAAAGTTGTAGCTTTGCAAGAGGAGAGGCCCAGGAGGCTATAGAAGCAAAAAGGTCCAAAAAAAGCTACTTTTGCAAATTCGACCAGCAAAAGAAGTGCTCAGTTCTACCAAACGCACAGAGGGAAAAGCATATCACTTCAAAGGGGAGGCAGAGGGAAAGCCATCGGGCCAAATGGAAGTCTAAGAATCCAAACGGGTGAGGAGTTATGAAGAAAAACGGAATTCAACTGAAGGAGCCTAAAAAACTAGTCCAAAATCTTAACAAAGGGAGAAGATGAGAGAGAAAACCACACATGTGAAGTTTAGAAGGCCAAGGAAGGTCCAGGAATGGCAAAGGAGCATGTAGAAGGCACTAGAGCCACCTGGAACTCTAGGGGGGGCTACTAAAGGTACATGGCCCAAACCCATTAAAAATGCCACGTCATCATTTTTCAACAACCACTTTTTTAATTCCTTGGAATGCCTTTGGGCCTAGGGATTAGTTACGCTTATGTGCTTGGCACCATGCCGCGTTTAATTACACATTATTAAGCCCACGCTTAGACTTTTAAAACCAAAGTTGTCACAGTCTTGTAGTACATTAAAGTACTTAGAATTTCACGCCCCTGTGACATACCCCTCTCTTGAAACAGCAAACCACAGTTTGCTACCCCAAAACACAGGAGCGAGCATGAAATATACCATGAAAGAGTATACAAGAAAGCTGCACCTATAGTATACAAAGACAGTGAAAATGTGGCTAGGAGAGGCATGCATCCATCCATATACACTGCTCAAAATCTATGTGATCCTCGGCGATCAATAGTCAAGATGCATCAATATCATGAAGTCTCATAGCAGATATACTGTCAGCTCAATATCTTGGATGAATCATACAGTGTCATCAAGCGACCTCATGAAATCACGGTGAGCTCGTGTGTATTGCGGGAGTGAAGGTGCTACCTCCCTCTCGAACACCAGGTAATGCTCCAGACACTCGCTCTGCTAAACTACCTGTAGGAGCTTAGGCTCTAACTGGAAAGCATCAAGGTAAAGCTCAATATCCCAGGTGAATCTATCAGTTCACCTTCATCCATTTCGCATCGAGTGATGGGTAATTTTGAAATTTTACCAAGTAGCGACGGATAACTTTACCCTTGAGCTTTCTATCTCTGTGTGCCAGAATCTCCTTTGGGACCAGAAGTTCATCCTGTTCCACTTCACACTGTACCTCATCAGGTAAATCCTCAGGAACATCTCCATGATATTGCTTTAACAAGCTCACATGAAAGGCATTATGTATCTTCTTATGCGGAGGTAGCTTCAGCCTATAAGCTACCTCGTTTATCTTTTCAGAAACCTGGATAGGACCATAGTAACGCATGTTCAGCTTTGTGTACAACCTTTCCTTGCCTTTCTTATTTTTCAGCCTTGCCTTCTGAAAACGCAGCAAAACCCAATCACCTTCTGTGAATACCAATTCCGTGCAGTGCTTATCTGCTGCTTTTTTCTGCTTGTCTTGACTTCTTTGCAAGGCATATTTGATCTTATTGTAAGCCTCTTCAAGGCTTTCCACAAAACGATCATCTTCGAAGATTTTCTCCTTGGTATGCAAAATGGGAGGTATCTTCCTGGCACCTTCCACTATTTCAAAAGGTGCTTTACATGTGGATGTGTGCACCATATTATTGTAAACATATTCCAGCAAAGGCAAATAATGCTCCCATTTGCTTTTGTGGTCTGAGATATAGCATTTAAACATATCCAAGATGGTAGAGTTTTCCTGCTCCGATTGTCCATCAGACTGAGGGTGAAAAGATGACGAAAAATTCAACGTAGTGCCCATATTTTCAAACAACCCTCTCCAAAAGAGGCTGGTCATCCTCAGATCTCTATCACTGATTATGGATTCAGGCATCCCATGATACTTGAAGACATGCTACAGAAACAATTTGGCCATTTGATCTACTGTAATTTTCTCTTACTGGCACAAAGTGGGCTTGTTTGCTAAACCTGCAAATTATTGTTCACAATCCATCATGTCCAGTAGGAGTATGTGGAAGATCAAACACAAAATCCATAGCTATGCTTTGCCATGGTCTATCCGGAATTGGCAATCGGTGTAACAACCCAGGTGCCTTCTGCCTGTCAAACTTTACTTTCTGACAAACCATGCATGTTCTCACATATTCTTCCACATCTTTCCTCAAAGATGGCCAATAAAAGTATTGCTTCACTGCTGTAATTGTTGCTGTAATTCCCCAATGTCCTGCATATGGAGGAGCATGACTTTCCATTTTGACTTTTTGTCGCATCTGATCAGTGACACAAAGTCGTCCATGCATCAAAATGAAACCCTCTTTCAACATATAGTGATCATGCCTTTGACCATCAGAAAGCTGATCGTAAATAGTTGAAAAATCAGCATCATTAACATACTGATCTTTCATCACATCTAACACATTGTTGTAAGCAATGCTCACTACTAAAACACTGGGTTTCTTGGAGACTGCTTCAGGCTATGGTTTCCTGGAAAGTGCATCAGCCACGACATTTTTGTTACCCAACACATGTACAATTTGAAAATGAAACATTGAGAGGAAGTTAGCCCATCTCATGTGCTTTTTAGATAATTTTCTCTGCATGAGAAAATATCTAAGTGACTGATGATCTGTCTGCACATCAAAGTCAGCTCCAAGAAGGTAATGTTTCCATGTGGTCAAAGCATGTATCACTGCTAACATTTCCTTCTCGTATGTCTACAAGTACAATCCAGCATCTTTAAGAACTCTACTCTCATATGCAACCACTCTGCCATCCTGCATCAAAGTGCCTCCTATGTTGTTCCCACATGCATCACAAGTTACAGCAAAGGGTTTTGTAAGATCTGGCAAGAGAATAACGGGATCAGAACACAACTTTTGCTTCAGCTCTTCAAAAGCTGCATTTTGCTTTGGTCCCCACCGAAATGGTACAGCTTTCTTCTGTAAAGCATGCAAGGGAGAAGTAATTTCTGCAAAGTACTTTGTAAACCTCTAATAGTATGAACACAACCCATGGAAGCTTCTGACTTCATGCAAATTTTTTAGAATTGGCCAACTCCTTATGGCCTCAACTTTTGCAGGATCCATCTTGACTCCATCCTTTGACACTATATGATCGAGAAAATGAATCTCATGCATAAAGAACTCACTTTTCTTGGTGTTTATTAACAGCTTGTGTCTTTTTAACTCTTGAAACACATTAGTGAGGTGTTTCCTATGCTCCTGCTCATTTTTAGAGAACACAATGATGTCATCGAAGAAAGTGCCTACAAACATTTTGTGTGCTCTAAAAATTATGTCCATCATTCTATTGAAAGTGGCACGTGCATTAGCCAAACCAAAAGGCATCACAAGGAACTCATATAAGCCAAATGAAGTACGAAAGGCAGTCTTATAGACATCTTCAGGCCGTATCCTTATCTGATGGTATCCACTTTTAAGGTCAATACGACTAAACATTGAGGAACCTTCCAACCGATCCAACATATCATCAATGCGTGGAATTGTAAAACAGTTCTTAATTGTGACTTTATTCAAAGCCCTATAATCAATACACATTCTCCAACTGCCATCCTTCTTTTGCACAAGCAACACAGGGGAACATTAAGGAGAATTACTTGGCTCTATTAATTCCTTTTCCAAGAGTTCCTTCACTTGTGACATTATCTCTTCCTTTTGTGCCTTAGTGACACGATAGGGAGGTATATTAGGCGGTGAGCTTCCTGGAATTATATCAATTTGATGATCCTCGAGCCTCTTGGGAGGTAATTCTTGAGGAAGTGCATCTGAGAAACAATCATGAAATTTTGAAATAAAAGAAGCCCTTCTCTATCTAAAGTAGAAAGAGTAGAGCCTTCCTGAACTCGTTGGCTGTCCTCTTTGACAAAAATCAAGTACGCTGAAATATGATGCTTTATTACATTGGACATACAAGAAGCTGAAGCTACAGGGACATCAGCCCCCACCCTATAGGCAATCCACAACAGTACCTCTCTATTTGCTCTTTCAAAGAAACATGCCTATAAGAACTCAATGGCAGCAAAACATCCCAAAACCTCTTGGTGTAATCATCAAGATTCTTGCAAAGTTTGTATGACAAGTCATGCCAATGTGAAAGTACTTCAACTTCAAAAGTTGGAGTAAGCCAAGAAGAAGAGAACACTTGCTTAAATTCCAGCCAAGTAGCAGGTGCATCTCCATGAAGCATAAGGTTGGTGTACCACTTAAGTGCATTGCCTTTCAAAAATGTGGCAACCTTCCTCATCTTGGATGCTTCTGTAAACAAACCCCCAAGAAATACAGCATCAAACTGTTAAAGGAATGTGAGGGCTTTGTACCTATCCTATACTCCATTATATGTCTCAAACTTGACATGAGAACCACCATCCTTAAATTCTTTATATACATTTGATATTGGATGTCCCAAAGATGGTTGTATTTTTCCAGCATTCCCTTCACTAGGGAGCGCCATGCTTGGCTAAACATTAGGCATGGGAGCATATGCTATGGCTTGCATGCTTGGCTGCATTCCCACATTGTCATACATGGCTTGCTTTCTATGCCCAGTTGGCGGTGAAATCAACATAGCATCAAATATAGAATCTGTACCAAATATTCAGGTTGCTGCCTCAAATATGGCTGAGGTGGTTGAGCCACATTTATGGTCTGCACATTATTATTTTGAGTAGTAGGAGTACCCAAACCAAGGCCTTGTGCTGGCTGCTCATACTGTTGCACTGGCTGTACTTTTTGTACCTCTTTCTCAAGTGCTCTTTTGGCAGATTCCTCTCTCTTGGAAGTCACTTACTGAGTCATTTTTTATGGCTGTCCCTCATGGGAAACTGATGCATGAGTGTGCGGTCCGCCATGAGAAGCTGATGCATGTGTGTACTCACTCTTTCTGTGCTTGTGCTTTCTTGATTTCTTCTTCTTCTTGGCATTTGTTTGCACAATCTGAGCCAAATTTTGAGTTAGGTAAGTCAAAGCAATCATTGCACTTGCAAGCCGTGCATTCAACATAGTAGCATCATCTAACTCACTGCCAGAACTAGTATCACTGTTGAGCTTAGTTTTAGCTTCATGTGTGGCCTGCTCAAAAGGCATTTGTTGTGCTCCCTGCAGTTGTACACTAGCTGGATCATTAAGGCTTTCCTGCCTTCTCCTTTGAGGAGTTATGGAGCTCTCTTGCTTATGGGTACTCACCATGTTTATGGTTGTAATATTCAACTGTCAAAAAGTGCAGCAAAGATATCCTTCCACCAAACTACCGAGGCCCACCACCTCTTGAAGAAGAGTGTGTGGTATCTCGACAATGAAACCAATGAACCGGCCTCTAATCACTCAGAGGGCAGTGGAACTAAACCTTTAATCACTTCAGCACTTATTTACAACTCACAAAGCATATATCACAACCATTAACTATTGCAGGATCACCATTTGGCATTTACCCATTTGTTCACAAACAAAACCACTGAAAAAGGGATGGATGCTAGAATGCCCCTACTCAACAAACATAGACAAGTGCACCCGATTAGCCCCAAACACCGTGGTGCCCCTTTTGGTATTTCTTTATATTTCACAGTGAAATGATTACAAGTTGCATCTGCGAGACCTTCCCTGCAACTGAGCATGCAACCCCAATTCACTAAGCCTTCTCAAGGCTTTCAAGCATAGAACACATCACATAAGTGCATTTAACCCATAGGCCAATCCAAAGGCATTCTCTTTTCCGAGTGCAATTCCATTGGCTGTCCAGATGCAATCACACTGCACCCCAACTACACTCTCTTTGAGTGGTTTCCAAATGGCATTCACAAAGCTTTTCAAAGCTCCAAAATAAAATCAGCAAAGTACCCAACCAAAGAATCTCTCATGTAGCACTGCCTAGGCACCTGTGAACCTAGAAAGAGGTGGCACACGAGGCCAACCAATAGCTTATGGCAAAAAGAAATTGCAGCAGCAAAATCACAACTCACCAAGCCCTAAAAACTCGAACCACGTCCTCAATCGCCAAGAGGACATAGTAGGCCAATGCCCAATTACATTCTCAACCAAAGAGGAGTGTAAAGGCATGAAGAAAGAGCATTTACAAGAGCCGACCAACAAGAATTCCATTGAAAAATGCGAAAAGAGGCACTTTTATCGCGAAGAAGTGGGAGTTATTGGGCTCAAAAAAAGCATGCTTCATAGAGGAATGCATTGAGAAGGTTTTCGAGAAGTTTCATCGTCAAAAAGTCCTCCAAAACTGAGAAAAACCAGTCGACCAACACATGGGACCACTCGAAATTTAACAAAAAGCTATAGCTTTGCAAGAGGAGAGGCCCAGGATGCTGTAGAAGCAAAAAGGTCCATAAAAAGCTACTTTTGCAAATTTGACAAGCAAAAGAAGTGTTCATATCTGCCCATTCTACCAAACACACAGAGGGAAAAGCATATCACTGCGAAGGGGAGGAAGAGGGGAAGCCAAACCGAAGTCAAGGAATCCAAACGGGTGAGGAGTTATGAAGAAAAATGGAATTCAGCTGAAGGAGCCTGAAAAACCAATCCAAAATCTTAACAAAGGGAGAAGATGAGAGAGAAAACCACACCTGTGAAGTTTAGAAGGCCCAAGAAGGTCCAAGAATGGCAAAGGAGCATGTAGAAGACACTAGAGCCACCTGGAACTTTAAGGGGGCCACTAAAGGTACATGGCCCTCTAGGGAGCCCATTAAAAATGCCACGTCATCATTTCCCAACAACCACTCTTTTAATTCCTTGGAATGCCTTTGGGCCTAGGGATTAATTACACTTATGTGCTAGGCACCATGCCACGTTTAATTACACATTATTAAGCCCACGCTTGGACTTTTAAAACCAAAGTTGTCACAGTCTTGTAGTACATTAAAGTACTTAGAATTTCACGTCCCCGTGACACAAGTGGTGGTATGAGTCACTAGGTTGGTTAGAATCTGGTTGGGAGTTCATGTTAGTAGCTCAGCTCATGGCTAGGAGGGGATATCTCCAGATTTGGGATCGCATCCTGTAGATGTCATGGTTGGGAGGAGAGCAGCTTGCTCAGTTTCCTCACATTTGGTGTGTTCTTGTGTTTGCTTGCAGATCAGAGGTTTTAGGAGCGTTGGGGTCGTGTCGGTTGGTACCAGAGCCAACTCTTGAAGTAGGAACTTCTGTTGTGAGAATTTTGGACAATTTTTTCTCCATATATGCCCTAATTTTTAAATCCATGTTCCTTACTCTACCAGTGCTTGATAGGTTCATCGGTTAAGGGAAGTGGTTTAGTTTAGGGAAAGAAGGTAGGAGAAGGTAGAGAGGGAGTGAATTTGACATTCAATTGAGGCGTTAGGTGAGAGAGAGAGCGAGTTTGGCAGAGAGTGATTGCAGGGGAGAGAGATTGCAGGAGAGAAGCGATGGTAGAAGAGAAGCGTAGCGCTGTGGGGGAGCTTCAGTTGAACCCACCTACGGCAGGCTGAACAGTGACCATGAGGATGCCAAAGGCTGTAGCAGTTCGCAACCAAGGAGGGAGTCAACAGGTGCGCCATATCCGGGGGGGGGGGAGGCTTGGATGCTAAAAAAAGAACCACCCCTCCAAGTTGGGAGGGGGGGCTTTCTTAGAGGCGGAGCCCTCTAAAAGCATTGCTCCCCCACTCTAGAGCTTATCACAGTAGCAACTCCTCCCCTACGGGTAGATTTGTGCGCAAACCTCTACCCCTCCACATCCCCTTCCCGATTTCCCCCTTTGGCTCCAGACCTCTGTATGGGATAGCAAGGAGCTCTTGACAGTCTCCGCCAGCCCCTTCTCCTTTCATCCAACCAGCCCTCTTTCTCTCATCAACTCTATCGTCAGCTTTTCTCTTTGTTCCAGCCTCCCCGTTTCAAGACCACCTATTACTTCTCTTCTCTCAGCCTACTTTCTTCATCAGATCTGATTCAGTTATGGCTGATTCTGTAGACCCTGAGCCTGCGATGGGAGACCAGGATATGAACTACCGCGTGCGGAGGATGACCAGGGTCTCTACGATGATCTGATTACAAAGTCAGCCTTCAGTGAATTCACCACTGCTCTTGATGAAAAGTTTGAGTAGGTTAACACGAATCAAACAGGGTTGACACAGCAACTCCAAGGGATTCAGATGACACTTACACTTTTGACTAGCACTGTTCAGGTGCTCATGCATGTGGACGCCATGGCTTTAGTGTTAGGTCCAAACATCACTCCAGATCCTTTTCTCGGAGATCAGAAGTCTCGTACCAAGGAGGTTGTTAACACTTGGTTGCACAAGTGGCAAGTACACTTCCAGTTTCACCCTTACCCGGATGACAAGAAAATACAGCTTGCAACAGGTATATGTCAGGAAAGGCTTTATTGTGGTGGAAGGAACTCTGACCCAATCCTGCAACATGGATAGAATTCGAAGGGGTCTTCAGGAAAGTTTCTGAACGAGGAAGATTATGATATCATAGGCAAGCTCAAAGCTATGTCCAAGCTGAATTTGACTTTTGAGGTTTATCTTCAGAGGTTTCGGGATTTGCAGACTAGGGCTACAAAGATGGATCCAGTGACCTTATTAGGTTTCTCTGTGGATGGTTTTCCTGACTCATACAAGTTACAGATCAAGAACAACAAGTGTACTACTTTGCAAGAGGCCATGAATTATGCGCGCATCTATGATGATACCATGGCCAGCGCAAAGGGAACCACAGTTGCCGACATGGGTGGGAAGAACAAGAGGAAGTTCTTCCAGTCTACCATTGGTACCGAGGAGTCGAAGTCTATAGACAACGCCTCTAAGAAACATTTGACTCAAGCGAAGAATGGTCATGGCCGTTTCCTTCGTACATTGAAGCTAAAGAAAGAAGGATGTTGCTTCATATGCGAGGAGTGGGGCCACACTAGGAATGATTGTCCTAAGCGCAAGAACTAGATGCAAGCATCGGGACCAAAGTTCCATGTGGGTCCAGGTACCAAAGCTAAGGGAGCTAATCAAATTTCGATGATAGGTATTTCTGTAAATGTCATTACTTGCCCACTTTCTTGTAATTGCACTTTTAATAATTCGTTATTTGGTTCCCATGATTTTTTCGATAGGTATTTCTATAAATGTCATTACTTGCCCACTTTCTTGTAATTGCACTTTTAATAATTCGTTATTTGGTTCCCATGATTTTTTCCAAGTTTATGGAGAAGTTAGGGACCAAAGAGTTCACATTCTCTTTGACCTGGGTAGCTCTCACAACTTTGTTAATTACAAACTTGTGCAGAAGATGGGGCTATTCACAATACCTAGCGATCACACCTACGAGGTGCAACTTCCAACTGGGAAGCAGTTTTGGGATCGTAAGATTGAGGCACTTTCTATCCAGATTCAAGACTACACAGCTGCTCTTACGTGCTATGTAATGCATTTGGAACATG